>NW_007742874.1:0-2094 GCF_000696425.1 Galeopterus variegatus
TGCACTGCGCTCAGCCAGTGAGCGCTGTGAGCGCACCAGTCATCCCTATATAGGATCCGAATCCACGGTGGGAGCGCTGCTGCACTCCCGGCGCTGCACTCTCCCGAGTGCACCATGGGTTGCCCAGGGGCTGCTTCTTTCTATTTTTAAGAAAATACCATAAACAGGGAGGCTTATCACCACAGAAATTTATTTCTCACAGTTCCAGAGGCTGGGAGTCCAAGATCAAGGTTCTGGCAGATTCCATGACTGGTGAAGGGCCCATTCTTCATAGATGGCCCTCTTCGTACTATAACTTTGCAGAATGGGCAAATGAGGGGTCTCTCTGGGGTCGCTTTGAAAAGGCACTAATCCCATTCATGAACATGCAATCATCTCCCCAAAGCCCCACTTCCTAACACCATTACCATGGAGGTTAGAATTTTAACATATGGAATTTGGGGGACACAGACATTTGGTCCATTGCAATATTTTTACAAGCCTGAGGATGAATAGAGAGGAAAAATGCAAGACTTCAAATTACTGATGCAAACAGTCAGCTACTGGGATTGTCCTCCTCTGGGCTTTATATATGTTAGCCTCAAAATTTCCTAACTATGTCCATTCATCAATCAATGGACATTTACGTTGATTCCATGCATTGGCTATTGCAAATAATGCTACAATAAACATGACAGTGTATGTTCAACATGCTTGCTGTGAGCCAAATGTGTCCCCCAAAGGTTCCACGTATTGGAAACTTAATCCCCACTGTAACCATGTTAAGAGGGTGGGAAATCCTATTCTGGTCATTGAAAGGTGGGGCCTTTAATAGGTGATTAAATTGTAAGGACTGTACTCTAATGAATGGATTAATCCATTGATGGTTTAAGGGGTGGTCATGGGCATGGCTATGATGGCTTTATAACGAGAGCAAGTGAGCAGGTTAGCTCTCTCTTGTTCAGCCCATTCCCCATGTGATACTCTGCGCTGCTGTAGAGAGTCACCACCCACAAGAAGGCCCTCAGAAAATGTGTTCCCTGGACTTTGGACTTCTCAGCCTCTGAAACCGTAAGAAATAAATTCCATCTCTTTAGAAGTTAGTTACCCAGTTTCAGGTATTTTGTTATAAGCAACAGAAAAGGGACTAATGCAATACTGATTTTATTTGGGGGATGTGGGGCATATAACCGGAAGTAGAATTGCTGGATCATATGGAAGTTCTACTTTTAATTTTTTGAGATACCTCCATACTGTTTTCCATACTGGCTGCACCAATTTACATTCCCACCCACAGTGTGCAAATGTTCTTTTTTCTCCACACCCTTGCCAACACATGTTATCTTTTTTTGATAAAAGCCAGCCTAACAGATGTGAGGTAGTATCTCGCTATGGTTTTGATTTGCATTTACCTGATGATTAGTGATGTTAAATATGTTTCCATAAACTTGTTGACCATTTGTATGTCTTCTTTTGAGAAATGTCTTTTCAGGGCCTATGCCCATTTTTTTTTTTTTTAAATTCAGGTTGTTTTGTTGCTATTGAGTTGTAGGAGTTCCTTTTATATTTCAGGTATTAACCCCTTATCAGATGTACACTTCGAAAATATTTTTTCCCATTCTGTAAGTTGTCTTTTCACTCTGTCAATTGTTTCCTTTGCTGTGCAGAAGCTTTTAAGTTTGATGTTGCCCCATGTGTTTATTTCGCTTTTGTCACCTGCTCTTTTGGAGTCATATATGCACAATAGAATACTACTAAGCATTTAAAAATAAAAGGAAATCCTGTCATTTCCAACAACATAGATGAACCTAGAGAACATTACGCAATTGAAATTAGACAGGCACAGAAAAACAAATGCCACATCATCTCACTTACATGTGGAGTCTGAAAAAGTAAAACTCATAGAAGCAGAAAAGAGTAGAATGGTGGTTTCTGGGGTTGAGAGGAGGGAGAAAATGGGGAGATGTTGGTCAAAGAATACAAAATTTCAGTTAAACAGAAGAAATAAGTTCAGGGGATCTATTGTACATCATGGTGACTATAGTTAATAGCAATGTATTGGATACTTGAAAATTGCTAAGGTAGTAGATTTTAAATGTCCTCACCACAAAAAAA
>NW_007742874.1:2766-20414 GCF_000696425.1 Galeopterus variegatus
AAAAAAATTTCTCACCACACACACACATACATACACGCACACAATATGTGATGTAAAGAATATGTTAATTAGATTGATTTAGCCATTCCACAATGTATACATATATCAAAACACCATGTTTTACACCATAAATATATGTAATTTTTATTTGTCAATTTACAGTAATTAATTTTTTTTCAATCCCCTATCTATTTAAGCAACTGAGGCTGGGTGTTCTGTTACGTGCTGCTGAATGCATTCCTAAGTAATACAAATGAATCTTCCAGCCATAGAGTATAATATGCAATATGGCTATAAAACATCAGTCAGAAGATTCTGAAAACTTGCTGCTGCAAGTCTGCGCCATGAACCAACAGAATCAGCACCACTTGTTAAGTTTGCAGAGTCTCAGGTTCACATTTTAACAAGTTCTCCAGATATTCATCCCATCATAATAAAATTTGAGTAGCACTTCTTTAGAAAGTTCTCACAGAACAGTTAGACTTTCTAAACTTTTGATTTGAGGACTCCTTCCTGAAGATGCCCTAAGGATGCAAAGCCAGCATCAACTCATGCAAGCAGATTTTTTGATTCTGTGCTGGACGCCATCCTGAGCCTCATAAGACAACCAGAATTTGCTCTGAGCAGCTATCCAAGGTGCTTGCAATATTACCCAACACCCAGAAATGAAGCCTAAACAGCCATCTCTTGATAAACACACTCAGGCCCTTAAAAGTTCAAACTCCGTGTTGGGTCCTGACCTCTGAAATATTTATACACAGCAAAGCACCTTCCAGATAACATCTCCTGGAATCTGCTTAGCAGCCAGGCTGCAACTAGGAGGGAGTTTATAAATGCTCTTGCTGTCTGTAATCCAGCAAAAAAGCTTTTGCTGAGCCCCTAGACACAGCTAAGAATAGCCAGGTTCCTTCTCATCTCTGAGAGCTCCAAGATCAAAAATAAGTTCCTGCTCCTCTCCTTCCTCCTCTAAACTACACTTTAGAAGCTCTCAGAGTTGATGCCACCCTGGCCCATGCCCAAGAAATACCCTTGTTTGTTGGAATGGGCTCAGCTCTTGGCTGATTTCTTCCTCGTACTCCTTGCCAGACTAGTTCAATCTTGGGTCATCCCTGTTTGGGTTTCTTGATTAACTCCAAGTCTCCCAGGAAAAGAAACAGAAAAAAAGCTTTGTTAGAGCAGCAAGGCCAGGAGCCAAGCCAGCCTGACTTCATCTGCTCTCATCACACAGACCCTCTTGAAGCAGATGCTTTTTTCTCTAGGATGGTTCTGCTCTTCTCTGAGTTCCAGAACTGGGTTGAAGATCGGGAAACTAGAATGCAACAGACCAAAATCAAATCCCTGCTTGGCCTCTCACCAGCTGTGGAACCAGGAGTAAGTGACCTGATCTCCCTGGGCTTCAGTGACCCTGTTTGTGAGACGGAGGTAATGATGTCTACCACCAGCTCATGCCGAGAACTTTGTGCACACCTGCTGGAATACATGTCTCACAAGGACAGGGTTTTTTCCTGTGTTGCCAACTGTTCTATCTCTGGTGCCTAGATCAATCCCTGACCCGTTGAAACTACTCAATAAATAATTTCTGGGTTACCAATCCTCACAACAAACTTATAAAATATAGCTATAACTCACCGTGTTGCTGATGTTGAAACTGAGGTTCAGAATGGTTAAGTCAGTTCTCCAAGATCACACAGCCTGTATGGGACAGAATCAAGATTAATACACAGACTCCCCTGGCTCCAAAGCATATGCCAGCCATCCTACAGGGCTGTAGACAGTAGATATTTGAATTAATACACATAACACACTTCACACACATTAGGTGGTCAATAAATACTAGCTCCTTCTTCCCCTTGACCTCTGACATCATCTCCCTCCTCAACCCTGCTTTCTATTTCCCCACCTTTCCACAAACCCTACTTGGAGTTGAAGAACAACACCATGAATTTATAAGCAAAAGAAAAAAATCCACTTCTTTGGCTTTGCCTTCTGGGGTTCCATCAGCTGATAGAAAGCAGACCTTCAAAGCCACGGAAGGGTGGGAAGAGGACATGTTCATCTCCAGTGACACCCCAGATGACTCAGGCCATTTCTGATCACAACCTCAGCCTTCTCTTCTTTAATCTCTACTTTTTTCATCACAGGTAAGTTGTGGCCACATGTCAGCATTTCTAAAAGTGTGGTTTGTACACTAGCTGCTTGTTAGAATACAGATTCCTGAGCCCTACCCTCAACTCGCCAAATCCAAATCTCTGGAGACAGGGCATTTTTAGCAACCTCACTGAGTGGTTTTTAGGCACACTAACATCTGGAAATCCCTGACATCAAACCTTGGCAAGTGGGGAGAGAAAAAACAAGACGTTCCTAAACCTGAGCACATAAAACTTTGCACTCCGAGCTGAATTTGGGAAACTGAATCACTGAAGAGGATGACCTATGTCAATCATCCACCATGCACCTTTGGGGTCTCTTTCTCATTTGCCACTGCAGACAGATATCACAGTCCTGCTTGCTCCTTCACCCTGCATTTCCGTGTGTCCTACCTCACATTCAACTCTGTCCCCATTTTCCCTGGTGTAGCTTTGCCTCAGAGAATACAGTGCTGCCTCTAGCTCCCCATAAGAAAAGAAAATTTCCCCTGAGCTGGAAAATAGGAAAGGAGAAGCAAACATATTCGTCACTAAGATAAACAAGCAAATAATACAAAATGGAAAGAAAGAAAGGATGGTAGAAGGAGAGGGAGGGAGGGAGGGGGAAAGAAGGGAGCAGAGAGGGAGAAATAGTCATTTACAGCCCTGACCATACCACAAGGTTCCTGAGAAACAAAACGTAAACACACACAGATACACACACACACACACACACACACACACACATATTTATGTTGCTGCTTCACTCTAACTCTTCCATTCATTTTTCCAAGTTCTTTAAAAATAATTGCCATTACCTTAGTTTTTGTTTGTGGCTCTGGGCATGTCCTTGAACCTCTCTGTGCCTCTGGAGCTATAAAATTGGGATGATAACCCTACTTTATCTGCCCCAAAGGGTTGTGAGATAATTAAGGAGTGGTTGCTTTCTTTGACAAGATTCGAGGATTGTACAAATACCACGGGGTATTATGATCATTACCACTTTCCGGGGCCTCTAAGACACCCACACCGAAGTTGCCCAAGCCCCTCTAATGCATATGCATCAGCCCATTCTACAGCCTGGCAAGCTGACTCAGTCTGAGCATTGGCAGCATTTCAGAGTGAACGGCAGAACCCATTGAAGATATCAAACAAGACTCCTGGCGCCTGCCCATGGACCTTGTTAAGTTTTGCATAAAAGTCAACACACTTTGGGGGAGGGAACAAAGGGAAGTGGGTCAGAAGAGTTTAGGACCTTTGCTCCCGGAAAATCTGAGGACTACTTCTTCAGGAAAGGTTCATGAATGCTTCTAGGAACTTGTAGGATTAAGTGGATTCAGGACTGTGAAATCCCACTGGATCTGGTAAAACATGGAGCCAAGGTCCTCGCTTTTCCACCACTGCGGAGACAATGTCTGTTCCTGTAAATGCCATATCTCCAGAGCCTTTCCCAGGGACCTGACATGTAGTAGGTGCTAAATAAACATTTGTGGAAAAAATGAATAAGTGATTAAGCCAATTAATGAACGAAAGAGTGAATAAATGTCTCCATGGGATTCCAGATAAGCAATGTGAGCTCTATATGTTAACAGATAGCCATATTCTTTTCGTACAAGTCCAGATGCAGCCTCAAGCCTTGTGGCAGCCACTCCCAATCTTTCATTCATGGTCTATCAGTCAAAGGCCTGAAATGTGCCAGGCACTATTCTAGTTACTATGGAACACAGCACTGTATAAAAAGTTAACTCTCTACCCTCTAGCTACTCATGTTCCACAGAGTTGGCAGAAGAAATGAAACTGACTGGCCACTCCGAATTGCCAGAGTAGAGGTCCTGCGACAGACACTTCCTCCCCAGGAGTCAAGTATTGTTTTTTTTTTTTTTCCATCTCTCCAATGTGCACATTATTCTCTGCTCACATGTTGTGGCTGGTCAATTGCCACATTCTATACATTTATATCCTAATATATTTTGAATCTGGTCATGTCCCCTAACTGCCACTCCTTAGTGCAGAACACCACCTATGCTCTGAGCCGCTGCAAGAGCCCCCGTTCCCACCATCCTACCACTTACTATCCACACACACACTGGCCTTAGCTCAGCACCCAGCACATAGCGCATTCAATAAAAACAGCGTAGTGTTTTTGTTTCTACAGCAGAGGATCAGTGCAGGGTAGCCCAATACTACAGTTTCTGTAGTTATAACTGAGACAAAGTATAGTAGATGCTAAACTCTGGAGTCAGATTTCCAATCTCCAAATATATCTCTGTCATTGACTCATTGCACGATCTTAATTTCTCTGTGCCTCAGTTTCTCCCTTTGCAAAACAGAGGTAAAAATTATACTTACTTCATATGCTCGTTACAAAGTTATGCACATTAATAAATGAGCATAACAGGTTTAGAGCAGTATAAGGCACATAGTAAGCATTATATACATGTTATCCATTATTGATTATTTTTTAACCTGGAAAAGTGTGTGAGGGCAATAAAATAAGATAAAGTACATAAAATACAATACATAGTACTTTTGCTTATGAGCAAATATAACTGTTATTTTCTCTGTCAGGCCACTTTGCATTTTTTAATGAATTATTCACACACAGCATGTTTTGAGTACTACTCAGCACAATGGGCAAAGTCTACAAAGACACGCCCCAAAATGGATTTTCCTTCTATCTGTATACACAAACCAGCACATATCCCTGGACCTCTTTCCTATTAATCACAGAACAAAAGCGGTGATGATGCTGCTTCATTCTGACCAAGCTTACCAAATATTTAGGCTCCCTGTCTCCCTCAGTGCCATTGCCCCTGACAATTCTCTCTGCAGTGGGAAAAGACTCCCGGCTGCTGATCTCCACCTGCAAGTGCTGGCCAATAAATTCTGGTACCTCTCCCACCTCCCCCAGCCCCTCTTTTTTCTCTTTCACTATTCCCAAGTTCTCTGTCAGTGTATGTTAGATTTTCATTGAAGAAAAAAAAATTACTTCCTAAAATGTTCAAAAGTCTTTCCTCAGTTTGTTATTAAAGCAATTATCTAGCATAACACACCAAAATCGCAAAAGGTATTCTAATGGGAAACAAATGCTCCAGACAAGCAACTGGACTCAGAATCTTTATTGAAAAATGAGGGGAAGGTGATTAGCGGGGAAAGGAAGGGGAGGAAAGATTTTCCACCTGGCCTTGGACACTACATCAAAAGGCCGTCAAAAGGATGCTATTTATAATCATTATTGCTCTGTCTCAGAGCCCTGTTGGTCCAACCATTCCACCCGCCTGTGTTTCTACCCACTCCCCCCACCACTTCTGCATGTAGCTGGCTCACATGGCTGCCACCTTTTAGAGCTAGACCACAAGGAGTCATGTCCTGGAGAAAGTTTGCATGGTTTGAGGCCCATGTGCCAGCCAGACGGACTCGCATGTGTCTTTATGCAGTACTTAACATCTTTACAGCCTCCCTTCCACTTTATAGGTAATTGCCAACAACCAAACCCAGCACCTAGTACAGATGCTGAACTGTCCGAATGCCCAGTGGAAACGCTGGTTTTCTGGGGGTGTGTGCTGAGGTAGAGTGAATACCACAGGAAGAAAAAGGCAAGGGAAGGATGCATTTATTCCACCAACATTTAGCAGGCACCTATGAGTTGCCCATTGCTATGATCTGCATGAGGGAAATATTGGTGAAAATAAAAGAGCCCCAGGGCTTTCCACAAGTGTTGACCCCGGAGTGGAAGAGAGGTTTAATCTTGGGCCAACTCTCATTGATTGGCCAGTGCTACCTGGAACTATGACTTAAAATATTCTGAGCTCAGAAGAAAACAACTTTGTGATTGATTATTCATGTCTGCCATGGGTATAGTATAGAGAAATGGCAGCACCCTGCATATTTGACAAAGCTTGTCTAGTGCTGCTGTTCTTAAATTTGAATGTGTGTGCTAACTAACTGAGATCTTGCTAAATTACAGATTCTAATACAGCCGGTCTGGGGTGGGGCCTAAGGTTCTGTATTTCTTGCAAGCTCCCAGGTGGTGTTGATGTTGCTGGTCCAGGGACCACAATCTGAATAGCAAGTGTCTAGTGGGACCTATCAATAAAACTTGCACTTTCCCAGCTCCGTTACTGGCATCGTCAGATAACTTTGCCTAAATTACTGCACCGGAGAACAAGGGATTCCAGGGCACATTCTCAAATAGCAGTTCAGCATCTGGTCTCTGAGTTTCCCAAAATTGAAGGCGGTGGTCCAGCTAGATCAGACCTTGACCAGGTGGCTTTCACTGATTGGCTGAAAGCAAATGAAGACTCGCAGAGGGCGGCAACCTTGGCTCAGAGCCCCATCCAGAAGTTCAGATGTTTTTCCAAATCAACACCAAGGCTTCTACATGTCTCTAGGGGCCTCCCAGGCACTGTCTAGAGCTCTAGAAGATTACATTCCTGGGCAAGCCTTGGGACAACACCACCTCCTCCTCGACTGAATAGATGATCACTTCAAAGCTCTCCTTTCTTGTGGTATTTTAGTACCTCTGGCTTTGGCCAGAAACCATCAGCCCAGAGGCATGTAAAAGTGAAAAAGGAGAGAAAAGAGAAAACATCATTCATCGACTCCCCCAGTCCCACCCAAACAAACTTTGTCAAAGCTTTTTGCTTATACCACGTTTGAGTTTGGGTGAAGATCCAATGAGACATTACAGGGCCATTTAACTCCTGATTTATCTCCCTACTTAAGTCCTATAATTCCAGGAGGAGCAGAAAGGCACCCACCAGATGAGTGGTGTAGTATTTTAAACACTCAAATACCTCAAGAAAATCTTCTAGCCCTGCAGTTAGAGGAATGCCATAATGCAGAAGAGATCTGCTGCCAGTGACCAGACATGGGTCTCCAGAGCAAAGTGTACCGGAAAGAGGTAAAGAGCAGAAGACTTAGAAATCAAACTTTGGGGTTGAGATCTTGGCTTCACCACTTCTGTGCTCCAACTTATACTGTCTCCTGATCATGTGTTATAGTCTGGCTGTACTGTCCATCTCTCTGTTCCTCTAAGTTCATTCCCACCCCAGTGCCTTTGTACCAGCTAGTTCTTTCACTTGGAAGGATCTTCCACAAATCTTCGCATGGCTGCTTTCCTCATTATTTGGGTTGCACCTCATATACCACTTCTTTAGAGAAGACTCCATTGATCATAATGGCTAAAGAAGCCCTCACCTTCTCTGGCACATTGTCCTAATTAATTTGTTTCATAGTTCTTATTTTTGTGTGCACTTTGCAGTTTTTTTAAATTTATTTTCTTCTAAAATATAGTATTCCAAGGGTAGGAATTTGTCTTCTGTTTACTGATGCATTTTTATACATCTTGAAGAACCTGACACATGGAATGTACTCAATACATTTTTATTATTGCTGTTGAATAAATGACTTCTCTGGCTCTGGCTCTAGTGATTTATTCAGAGATGGTCGTGTTATTCAGGCAGGGCCAATCGGAGTGTTTTCAGGGCTTTTTCTCTTGAGTTAATGGAAAGGGAAGTCACTTTCCACTGGCTAAACCAGAAGGACATGGGTGTTGGGTTGTCAGAAGTTTTTTGCCTATTAGGTGGAAAAAGTCTGTCCAAGAGACAGCTTGAGCCCTGACCGTAAAATATGGGCCGTGCCTCAAACTGGGAATATATACCTTTGGTCTTTTCATTTGCGTGGACACTGTATCAGTCACTTCCTGTCCCCACCCCCCACATACCCCCCCAACTCCCCATAAAGCTTAAATTGACCTGGGTTTCTGGCATCTGCAACTGACACAATCCTGAACAAATACATGTGTGATTGTGCCTAGATCCATGCTAAGTCCTGCCTCTACCGTTACCTAGCTAGGGATCCTATAGTATGTTGAATGCTGATATATCTAAAATAAGTTCACCCAGAACCTGTAAACGTGACGTTTGGAAAAAGGGTCTCTACAAATATATTTAAGGATCAACATAAGACAATTCTGGATTACCCAGGTAGGCCCCAAATCCAATCACAAGTATCTTCATAAGAGAAAGACAAAGGAAAAGTTGAGAGACACAGAGGAAAAGGCCATGTGAAGACAGTGGCAGAGATTGGAGTGATGCAGCCACAAGCCAAGGAATACCTGGAGCCTCCAGGATCTGGAAGAGGTGAGGAACAGATCCTCTCCTAGAGTTTTTGGAGGATGTGCAGCCCTTCTGACATCTTACTTTTGACCCAGTGATACTAACTTCAGACTACTTGTCTCCAGAATTGTGAGAAAACAAATTTCTGTTGTTTTAAGCCACCGAGTTGGTGACAAATTGTTAGAGCAGCCACATAAAACTAATATAGACCCCCAAACCTTTCTCAGCCTCAGTTTCCTTTTCAGGACAATGAGAGTACTAATCCCTGCTCTGTTTTCATCAAAGAATGGACCAACTGAAATCAAATTAACCTGAATCCAGATCTCAGCTCTGTCACTCACTGGCTGTGTGAACTCAGGCAGCTCTTGTTTTCTGTGTCACTTTCTTTAACTGTGAAATGGGTAAACTTATAACCCTCTCCCCATATAACTTGTGGAGAGGATTTAATGCATTAATGCATGTAAAGTGCAGCTCCTGGCACATAGTATATGCTCAATGAACGATGAGGCTATTTTAGATGAACGCATGATTGCATTTGTTTGCCATGTCTTTACCATCTGACAAGGGCCACCGCCCAAGAAAACTCTGAACTATTATTTCAGGAAACTTCATAAAATGCCATCGAGCAGGAGGTTGATATTCTTAGATCAGTGATTTTCAAATGTCATAATTAGTTGTTCAGGTAGCTGAATTATTTGGAGAGATGGTTAAATGCAGAGATTACTGGATTCCACCTGACACTTCTTCACTGACAATTCAGGAAGTAGGACTGGAAACCTAGATTTTAAATAAGCAGAGCTACGTGTGGAAGCCACTCTTTTTATCATGATTCCTATCATTATTATTACTTAGAAAACAATTGCTGAAAATGTGCCAGACAGAACCTCCCCCTGTGCACCCTCTCTGAGAGGTGGTATCACAGTCTCCTCTTTCATTCCAAGTGTCTGAGGCCAAGCACAGGAGGAATCAACTGGAGACAGCCTCTCCCCACGGTGGGTCCCATAGGGACCATTTTCAGGGAGCCAGTGAGAGTTTTGTTCAACTCCCAAAAATCTTGTGATGTGGTGTACCCTGTCAGGCAAGGCAGAGGGAACATATGAGAGAAATAAACAGCATAGAGAGCAATGGAATCCATAAATCTTGGGTGTGTTGTCTGATTCTTTAATTCCAGTTGCAGAACAACAGTCAGGATCAGGAATTGCAGCCAGATCCACAAGCTGCCCTGATCTGCCTTCCAAAGGCCATTTGCTGGTGAGAGAAGCTCACATTTGGAAAAGCTTTTTATCTATCTGTTATTTATCATCTTCACTTTTTTTTTAAATGGAAGTGGCAAAAACTTGTGAACTTAAAAGAGAGTGTCAGTAGCCCTGGAAAGCACAGGTTTTAGACCATGCAGAGCATGTTGGTGAAAACCCCAAGTATTTTCCAAGGCAAACTATTCTGAAGGGAAGCTGCTCCCTGAATTCAAATTCTGCCTGTGTTGTAAGCAATGATTTGTTTTCTGTATTTTGTAGAGCTGAATTAAGAAGTGTGTTTGATACTTCTGGTACCCATGTCTCTACCTAATAAAAAAACTAAAGAAACACTGAGGAGGCCCCATGTTTCAGGAACAATAGAACATTTTTATGCTCTTAGCCTGCGTCATTCATTCCTATGCCAGGTGTCTGGAAGGTTTTGAGTTTGTAAAATCTGTTTGACTGTGTTCCAGGCACTGGGGCTTGAAGAAGACAGCAAAGGCTAGATTAAATGTGTAGGCTCAGGTTCTGACTGACTGACTCTAAATCCTGGTTCCATCACTTCCTGGGTAGCTGCACCTCAGTTTCCTAATCTGTAAAATGGGCACAACAATACTACTTCTGACTTTGGATGGTTGTAGGAATTGAAAAGGATCAGTCTAGAATGCAGTAAATTCTCAATGTGTTTACATTGGGAAGTTTTTCTAATTCTGAGGCTAGTTCTCAGGTAAACATGAGGCTAATTCTTCCTGGTTCATGGGAGTGTGGCAAGCTACTGATGAGATAGCACATGGTCTATGTGTAGCACAGACCCTGGGATCTGTAACAGGTACTGAATCAGAGTCAGGTGTGTGTTTTCCTGGGACTGGGTAGAAGGTGTACTTGAGAATGCTTTCTTTAAGAGCAGTGGTTATCACTGACTTGCTAACAAGTCAAAAGAGAAAAGACTCCCCATAATACAGTAGAAAGACATCACATCCAATAACCAATGAGTCACTGTACCCATATGGATGCGATGTTTGGGGGACTACAAGAGACAATGAAATCTACAGTGAACCCAGCAATCTAGAGCCTTGGGCCATCCTTTTCCATGCCATGAGGATGTCTTAGGCTGCAGAGACACAGTAAGATGCTGTTCTCATGGTGCCGGATCACAACTCTTGCTGGGAGTGTCAGTACCATGTACTTGTCCTTTTATAATGAGCTGTCATTAGCCTTCTCTGGTGACAATTTAATACTTCAAGCCTCTGATATCAGGGCCAAAAATAAAACAGCAGGGAAGTGAGACACAGAGCTAGACACCAACAATATATTTAGGAAACAGGAACATTTGTTCTGCCCATTTCAAGCGTTTCCTTGGTTTCTTTTGGGACCTTGTGTCAACAAGTGGCTGAGAAATGGAAGCTTTCCGAAGTTTCCAGGATGGAAGTAAGGTGCTTCCATGAGTAATACTACAAATGATTCATTTTGCTATTGAGCATATACTTTTAATCAATGAGAATACAACAGTGAATAAAATAACAAAATACCCCTGCCCACTTGGAGCTGACTTTCCAGTGGTGTGGAGGGATTGGGGAGAAGAATGATGAAAGACGAAATGGCATTTGTCATCCCTCCCTGTCCTAGTTTTTCTCTAATTAGATGCGTTAGGCAGAAGTTCTGCAGATGATTGTGTAAATTGCACATTGCACAACCCCAAGGGGTGCAAATCACACTGCAGACTAAGTCAACGGCCCTCCCTAGTCGTCCAGTTCCTAACCTGTTTGACCATGAGCTGCAGCCCTGGGGGACAAGGAGGGAGATAGTGTTGGCTTATACTTAAATGGATACCAAATGTGTCAAGGGGAAAAAATACATTCAACAAAAGATGTTACCACTAGGTCCCCTGCACCTCTTCAGCTAGCATTGGTCTGAATATCTAACAACTGCAATGTCATCATCTACTGGGAAGTGACAATGTATCAGACCCTGTGTTAGGTCACACAGATGACAGGAATGGTGAATCAAGTCCACATGATTAAGCAACCAAAGAGACACTCTTGTTTTACAAAGACCAAAGCTGAAATACTGAATTTGGAAAAAGCGCTTTTCCACTCATGTTCTTGAATCCTACTATTAGTTCTCCAAGGAACAGTACTTCCTACTCTACTTCCTCTCCCTCCCTTCCTCCGCCTCCTCCTCCTCCTCCTCTCTCTCTCTCTCCCCCCACCTCAATTTCTCCCCATACTCAAATCTCCTTCAAATGTCATTTACTCTATGAAGCAGAAAGCCTCAGTGATTCATAAAACAAATCCTTATGTATTTGCCTTACCCCAAAATTATAACAAGAAAGGGTCTGTATTTCAGTCATCCTTGGATTTTTGTAACATCCAGCACAGTACCTGACATCCACTGGAGGCTTAAAGGCTCTTTTTAGTTTGGGATCATAACAAGCAGAAAATTTATGTATCTTTCAAAAACCCATGACTTTGAATTATATTTCTAGATCCTAATATTTGAAGGGGAAAAAAAAGTCCTTCATCTTCTGTATCATTTAGAATTAAGCTCTGCTGTAACATAGTCACAAACTAATCACAGCTTACACAAAGTAGACATGTACTTCTCTCCCACATATAAATTGGAAGGAAAGAGTCCAGAACTGATCAGAAGCTTCTGCATCTCAACATCCCCAGATGCCCAGGCTCCTTCCAGATTTTTGCTCCACCTTACTTAAGATGTTGCCCACGTTCACATTATCCAAGTTGCACATTACACAAGGATTGCAGTCACTGTATTCACATTCCAACCAGCAGGCTGAAGAAAGGAAGAAAAATGAAAATAAACAAATAAATAAACAAGCAAGGGTCTGGGCAAGCTGTCTTTCCAGGAAGGTTCTTCTATCCTACTGGCCAAAGCTAAGACATATGGCCGAGACTAGGGTTAAGAGAGGCTGTAGTCTTTATTCCAGGTGACCACATGTCCAGCTACATGCACATGTGGGGTGAGGCTGGGGTTGGGAGGAGATGGTTAGCATAAACAGAAATGAGAATGGATGTTGGAGGACAGTAACCGCCTTCAGATACCTGCCAAGCTGTTCGTAATAGGAGACGGTCACCCTCTCATTGCAAGCACTTTTTCTCGACTCTTCTTAGGAGTTTCCCTTTTCTCTCCATGCTTCTTACCTTCATTATCTCCTCTGTAGCGCTCTCCCTAACTGTGTGCATAAGTTTCTAATCTGAATAATCTATTCCCAAGACCTTTCAAGTGGATGATATTTTACTAGCCTATGGCAATCCCCTACCCAAAGGAATTCCTTTTTGTTCTTCCTGTATCCATACAATCAGAAGACTAAGATAGGGCCAGCCTCTGTAGGAGGATCTCTTGGGGGTTCTTTTTCTTTTTTTTGTCTTTTTTTTTTCTTTTTTTTTTTCTTTATCCAAAGTGGGGAAGCAAGTCTGGTTGAAAACTTGTAATTAGAGTATAGAAGGAGGAAGCCTCATTTACATCCCAAGCTTAAGCCCAAGTCCAGCCCTGCCAGAGAGTGCAGGATTTGGGTGCCATTGGTTTGGCTATGTTATTAATTCAGCAATGTCCTGTTTTCTACTTGGCTGTTTTTCCTTGTGTGAAGAGCTCCCTCTGTCAGGAAACTTTTAGGCAGAAGAGGTGAATTTCCAAGTATTGCAATCTCAGGCTTTATGCCATTAGCCCACCATGAAAACCTTAGTCCAGCACTAGTAAGCACCTCCAGAGTGCAAGTTGCTGCAGAAAGCTGCTGTCATTTACTCGTCACAAAATCTCCACGCAATTTTTGTGATCTCCATGTTACAGATGAGGAAGCAGAGATATCAAAAAGGCAGACTATCTTTCTCAGGCTCACACTGTTCTCTCCAAAGAGGAAGGCCCAGGGTTCCAAAGGCAGTCTCTTGATTCCAGCTACTCATTTAACCCCTGGCTAGATCTTATTCTCTATTCTCTCATTTTCTCCTTGTTTCATCCACTTCATAAATTTATATATTTTATTTTTGCATTTAATATCACTTTATTGTTCTTATTTTTATTGTTCTTTTTTATAATCCCATTAAATTTTTAACAGAACAATAAAAAAAATTAATTGTCCCATGTAATTGTGGGTTTTTATGTCTTCCCCCACTGGACATCAAATTCTCTGGACTCCGTGACTGGGTCTTTATTTCTGCAACCTTGGTATCCCCTCCCAGCCTTGGCACATTGTCAGCCCTTAATCCATGTTGAACGACAGAATACAGTCCTACCACCTCCTCCTTCTCCAGAGCTAACCAGAAAATTAGAATTCCATTCCCTGGTGGGACAGTCACCGGCCTGTTGAGCAATCTCTGGCTGGTTGAAGATGGGTTTCCTTTGATCTGTCTGGGCGATCTTGGGGGACTAATGAAGCCAAGCTGGGCCAGCAGATTTGGTCAGCATCTGGGTCCATGGTCCCATGTGGTACTTGGAACATGATTCCAGAGGAACTGTGTCCACTATGCCTGAACCTATCATTTCATTATGGCAACTGAGCTTCTAAAATATTGCAACCCTGACATTTCACACCACCCCTTTGTGTGGGATGATCTTATGTCATTGTCTCCCATGGTGTCCAGTCTGAGTGTCTCAAAATAACCTGCATTTATTAAAGATTGTTCAATAAATCCTTAACACATATTAATTCATTCAGTCTCACGATAACCCCTTGAGCTAGAAACTAATATTATCTGCAGAGAAAACCTACACACTTAACTGGGGCAGTTACCTTTCTCAAGGCCACACACTGGCAGAGATGGGCTCAAATCCAGGTGTTCCAGCCTATCCACTTAACCACTCTTACTACATGGAGACAACCAAAACATGGTAGTTGCATGAGTGTGGAGCACCTACTCCCTGCTCAGTATGCTTCCTGGCAAGGTAGAATTGACCATATGGGAGATAAAAAATGACCAAGTTCATGGGCTTTCTTGGCCAGTGTTGTGCTACTTTGAAATGATGCAAATTGAGAAGTTGAGAGTTAACTGCTGTGTTTTGAGTTAGGCAGACTTGGGTCTAATTTCAGCTCTGTCCATTACTGGGTGAAGCAGCATCTTTTAAGATATCACTTTGCCTTCTAATGGTCACCTTAACTGAGTCCTTTACCCACGGTGATCAGTCCCCAGAAGCCACATTGTGTAATATGAGCCCATCCACCATAAGCCTCTGGTATTTGACCAGGGTTAAAAATATGACAGAAGATAATCCAATAGAATGTCATGCCCAGTTTTCTGGACATGGGACTGAGAGGGAGAGTCAATCTGTTATGGCTTCTTAATCCATGATATGAGAGTTTGGTAGTGATCATCTTTGATCACCATATACACAGGGAAAAGAGAGGAGAGAACATGTAAGCCACTTTTTCTAGCTCCTTATTCCTTCCTCTTCCCAAAATCCACCTCCATTCTTTTCTTTGGGGGATGATGTAGCACTTCATTTTTTCCCTGGAGGTAGATTCTAAATTCCATTACTTGCAATTCAAAGGACACATGCTTTGTTCCCTCTACCTGGAACATAATTTTCTCAATATTTTGCACTATTAGTTCCTTACTTAATTTACCTTTTAAAAATTTTATCTTTAATCCACTATTAACATGGAGTTCTTGGCATACTTAATAGTACTTAATAAGTTAATAGATAGATGAAATCTAATTCATACCTAATGTCACTTCTTTAGAGAAACTTTATTCATGTCTCTAAATCTCAGTTTCCCCAACTTTGACATGGAAGAATAGAAGGCCAACCTCACAAGGTGGCTATGAGCACTAAAGATAAGAGGTGCAAGGTGCCGGGCACCGAGGAAGCAACTCAGTAAACTGCAGCTGCTCTGGGAGGTGGTGGTACAGGCATCTGTAGCTCCAGCATCCCCAGTAATGGGCATTTGATTCCTGCCTCAGGTAATGTCCTGTTCTTACTTCTTGGCTCAAACCCCTAGGAGGGTGAAACTGTGAAAAAGGAATAATCTGAAATTAGATTTGCCCCTATGGTTCCCAAATCAGAATCCATTTTCATTTGATGTCTCTATGCCCTGAACAGTGCAGCTGTGCTGGGGATTAAACAAAGGGGACAGATCTGTCCTCAAGAAAAAAAAAAAAAAAAGAAGAGTTTTCTGTACTGGTTTGTCAAGATATTTGCTTTCCCACTGTTTGTCTGGGTTGGATCCCAGATTCCCTGGCCTCCTCACTTGCAATAACCAGGGATCATGTTAAGCATCAACTTATGAACTGAAGAGAGAGATGGAGATACATTAATGCCAAGATCTCCAGGGTGCATCAAAAATAAATATGATTCCTCTCTTCTCACTTCTCACACCATATGCTGGGGATGCCCATTGTTTATTTTTCAGCTGCGCCAGCAGGTCTGGGAGAGGAAACCATGGAAGAAAATGGATCAGGGTGGTGTGACATATCACTGGGGGGGAGTTTAGGGCCCATCATTCAACAAATAACAAGTCAACAACCCCTGTCCCTTGGATATCCCCTGTGAGAGCCTCATCACCCTGTTTTACAATAACCTTAATCTGACAGTATAAATTCAAGAAGTTCCCAGGGCTTGTAAAAGACTAGGACAAAGTGCCCTGTTAAAATAATTCAGGCATTCAAGCCATCTGCAAAGGAAAAAAAAAATGGAGGGCAGCTTTAAAATAAATCACACTATGTAAGTTACCAGTATGCCAGATGTTGGTGGAAGCCATCAAACTGAACTCCTATCTTGAGCATGTACATACACTATATTTTTCTTTAACCAGCTTACTTTTCTCTCATGGGTGATTTGAACTGCATCTTTTAAGGTGGTGGAAAGGCATCAGATTGGAGTTAACTTGTAGCCTGTAATCTAATTTGGGGCAAGTAACTTTTATTTGGGACTCAGTTTGCCCATCTGAAAAATGAGACAACTGGACCATAAGTACATATTTGGCTCACAGGTCATAATTCTTTACTGTCCCACCCATAGCAGACATCACCAATTGCTCCTTTTATTCTTTCCTGTTGAGTCCAGATGTGGTCTCAGGATCCATCTCAACCCAGAGTTTCAGGAAACCACCTCCAATCAATCAAAGATAGACTTTGAGAAGAGAAGCTTCTCTGTCATTCCTACAACAGATGATTCTTGAACATTCTTTGTATTGCACAAGAACTATGTCATGTAGACAATAGTACATGTCACCACCACTTTAAATAAGGTTGTAGAGAAAGTTTTTACTTTATACCTTCAGCCAAACCCTATAAGCTGCTTTCAAAAGAATGTCATTAAGAGTTAAGATTTCTAAACAATAATCTAGACTTGATTTTTTTTTTTTTTTGAGTTGGTGAAATTGCTCATCCCAAAAAAGCTTCAGGAGCAGATGCAACTAATTGCATGGGATAACTAAATGAGGATGAGCTCACAGTGATTCAGAGGACAGTTCTGCATGGTCAGCAAGGTTTACCTGAGATCCAGAAGACAAGGAATCTTCACTACATTCATAAGTGAGGTTTCTCCACAAACCCAAGCTCAGTCCTACCTGCTTGATAGTGACTCATTTTTCCTTCAGACAGCTGATGAAGACATTTGTCTGCCTCTCAGAAGGCCTCAGATGGAACATATGAAATGGTGGCTAGGTCTGAGAAGGTTTTTACACAACGTCTTAGGATTAATAAATCCATCTTGGGCCTGGCTCATCTGTCAAGGCTGATGTATGGCAGAGTGATGCTTCCCTAAAGCAATTTCACTTTGGTCAAAGAGAAACTCAGGTCTAGATGAGAGAAAAATATGGGCCCAGCCCAGGGTCCCATTCATGTGCTGATGTTACCAGGCACAGCTGTCATGGCCTCAGGGCATCTATCACATCTATGACTTTTCCCTCCACCAACCCCAATGTTAAAGGTGATGAAATTAGAATACCCATAGAAGGACAGCGGCTGACCCTAAACTGTGGGGATACAGGTTACCAAACTCACAGTGGCCCAGCATCTCAAGTTTCTGTGGTGCAGAGTCTTCTCTGGTTTGGGTAAATGCCCCACAAAGTAGGGATGTCAGAACAAGTGTCAGGATACTGACAGAATCACATTTGTAATTGGAGTGAGAAAAAACATTTTGAAGAACCCTGCTTGCTTTTTTTTTTTCTTTTTTGTCTAATGTACACATAAATCTCAGAGTGATGTTACCCG
>NW_007742875.1:0-2300 GCF_000696425.1 Galeopterus variegatus
TTATATTAGTTTTTTAACCTCTCAAAAAGTGTGTTGTCTAACTTATAATTTTCAGTGTTTAGTTTTTTTTCAATACTCCTTTGTTACTTATTGTAGGTTACTTTTCTCCTGACTTTTCTGAGTTGGGTATTTTTTTAAACACGCAAATAAGTATATGAGTTGTCCCCTGGACATTGTTTTAGTCTGCATGAAAGGAGAAAAGAGTTAACATAGCAGGCCAGAGACTGTGATTCTTAGAAATTCCCGCTTGCAAAATTGGCCCTTGGCTGGGATCTGGGAACTTTGGTAATGAGACAGTTCCTACCATTCCTTAATAAGAGTGGGTCACTGTGCTTAACCTGTGTGTATAAACAATGTGAATTGTGCTAAACACCTGCTTTTTCTCTGACAATCTGGAATTTTCGTAAATTCTATGCAGAGGATCCCTACATGACTAGCTCTCAATAAAAACCCCAGACAATGACTCTCTACTGAGCTGCCCTGGTAGACAACATTTCTCAGAATGTGCTGCAAACCCAAGTTAACATGTCCTTTGAAATTCCACTGGGACAGGACTATTGGAAGCTTGATCCTGATATCTTCAGCCTTGGCCTTAGATAATTTTGCTTTATATCCTTTCACTGTAATAAATCTTAGCAGTGAGTATGACTATAGGCTAAGTTCTTTGAGTCCTCGTAGAAAATAATCAAATATAGATTTGTATTCAACACCCTCAACATAACATCCTATCGATTTTTATTGTAGTAATTTTAATATCATCGTTCCTTAGACATTCTCTAACATTTTGGTCTCATGTAACTAGTGCTTCCTTTTTGACCAAAACATTTTTTAAAAGAGATTTTTATCAACTTCGAATTGAAATGGAACACTTCTATTTTTTACAATGTGGTCAGAGAGAATTTCTTTTACTTTTTTCTGATTTGGAATTGATTGAATTTACTTTGTGTTTTAACTATGCTGACTATAGAGTCAATTTTTGTAAATGTTTAATAGGATCTTGTGAAAAGAAGTGCTCCACTTTCTGAGTAGAGTTTTATAAATACCAAATTTACCTTAATACCTATGCTATTTGTTTATTTTTAAAATATCCTTAACTATTTTTTCTTCAATTTTCGTTTTCACTTAAGCTCTGATAGACTGAGAAAGGACATTTATAATCTCCTACTGTTTGTGTATGTGGTGGATTCTGTGCTCTCCATTTGATATCACAGCAATTCCTCTGAAGATCTGTTTTGGAAAAGGAAAATCCAGGAACTCTATTCTCCAGCATGCATTTCCCAGTAGAATCCTGGAATAAAACTGGTAGTGAGAGGTACTCATGTGAGTTTTGGAAGGTGAAGGGAAAGGGAAAAATCTTTATTCTCCAGAAGCAGTTGCCGGCAGATGTGTGAGTAGACGGGATATTCGCAGCAGTTTGAGAAGCAAATATTTTACTGCTACAGACTTAAGATAGTTAGATGAGTGCTTTAGATCTTCTGGAGAAAGGTAGCCGCTTGATAGAGAGATTTTCAGAGCTGTCCTCTTTAATTCAGACTGATATTTTCAGGATCAGTTTCCTGACTTTACTCACCTTCAATGAACCAACTTTTTCACATGTCACACAAGCCCCTAATTCTATGTAGAGAGTGACTTTAATTTTCCTGGGGAAAAAAAAAGATCAGTATGATATTTCTTCATTTTTCTTTGCATCATTTGTAGTCTCTGTTTTATGAGAGTTTAAGAAAGTTTTTGCAGTGTTATTTGGTGCATAATTACCCACAATTTTTATAACTTCATTGAATTATGGCCTTTAGATTATAATTGTTTCTTTGTCTCATTTAATGCTTTTTATACTTAATTCTCCCTTTCTCATTCTAGGAAATTAGAATATTTTTAATTTTATATTTATTATAGCTTTTCGATTATTTTTAGCCTCTCTGAATCACTTTTTTATAGGAATGTCTTCTTTATATAGCCAAGCTGAATTTTTAACTATCATCAGACATGAATAATTGTTTTCTTTTAAGGTTAAGTGAGCCTATTTTCATCTATTGTTATACTAGGTATCATCTTTGTTTGATTATGTAAGTTTCGGTTATAGTTTCTGCTTTCAGAGGTTTTTCCTGTGACCTATTTTCTTCTATACTGTTTTATGTAGCTCTTCTGATAATTCCCATGGCTTACATTTTTATTCTAGTGGATATAATTATAACTTTATATAATATCCTTATGCCTCTATTGCTTTGAAATGTATATAATCATTCTCTTCTATCAACAATGACAAAATTATAATAGTTCTTCTTCCTTCTTTTCCTTTTATT
>NW_007742875.1:5890-18989 GCF_000696425.1 Galeopterus variegatus
AACAACAATGTGCCAACACATTTGAAAATCTGGAGGAAATGGAAAAATTTCTGGACACACACATACTAATAAAACTGAGCCAAGAAGATGTAGAAAATCAGAAAAGACCAATAACAATCAAAGAGATTGAAGCTGTAGTCAGCAGTCTCCCAACAAAGAAAAGCCCGGGATCAGATGGGTTCACAGCAAAATTCCACCAAACCTTCAAACTGGAATTGATACCAATTCTCTGCAAACTATTGCAAAAGATTGAAACAGAGCCTATTCTTCCAAACTCATTCTATGAGGCCACCATCACCCTGGAAATCAAAGAAAAAACCATATGATCATCTCTATAGATGCTGAAAAACCATTTGACAAAATTCAAAATTTGGTCATGAAAGAGACTCTCTATAAATTTGGTATAGAACAAAAGTATCTCAACATAATTAAAGCCATATATGACAAATCGAAGACCAATATCATCCTGAAAGGGGGAAAGTTGAAAGCTTTTCCCTTAAGGACAGGAACAAGTCAAGGATGCCCACTCTCACCACTCCTATTCAACAGAGTGTAGGAAGTACTAGCCTGAGGGAAGAGAAGGAAATAAAGAGCATCAAGACTGGAAAAGATGCAGTCAAAATGTCCCTGTTTGCAGATGACATGATCCTATATATGGAACAGCCTAAGGTCTCTACAAAAAAAGTCTTACAGTTAACAAATGATTTCAGCAAAGTTTCAGGACACAAAACCATCACATGTAAATCAGTAGCATTTCTATACTCCAAAACAAACTATCAGAAGAAGAAATTAAGAAAGCTAGGCCATCAACAATAGTCACCAAAACAAAAAACAAAAAAAAAAAAACCTAAGAGTAAAGTTAACCAAGGATGTGAAAAATCTCTATGATGAACTATAAACCTGCTGTACCGTACATCCGCCTTGTAAACCACTGTTGAGAGAAATTAAAGAGGACAGAAGAAGGTGGAAAGATATCCCATGCTCTTGACTTGGAAGAGTTAACATTGTGAAAGTGTCCATATAAACCAAAGTGATCTACAGATTTAATGCAATCCCCACCAAAACTCCAATGACATTTTTCTCAGAAATTGGGGCCGGCCCGGTGGTGCCCTGAGTGGTAGCGCTCCCGCCGAGGGTTCGGATCCCACATACAGACCGGTTCCCACTCACTGGCTGAGCCCGGTGGCGCCCTGTGTGGTGGCGCTCCCGCCGAGGGTTCAGATCCCACATACAGACCGGTTCCCACTCACTGGCTGAGTGAGGTGTGGGAGCAACACCGAGGGGTGCGATCCCGATGCCGGTTCCGGTCCAGTACGGGCGCGACACTGAGGGTTGCGATCCATTGCCGGACACGAAAAAAGACAAAAAAAAAAGAAATGGAATAAACAGTCCAAACATTCGTATGGAACAACAAATGACGCTGAATAGCCAAAGAAACCCCTAGCAAAAATAATAATAAATAAAGCCAAAGGCATAACATACTACATAACTATACTACAAAGCTATAGTAACCAAAACAGTATGATACTGGCATAAAAACAGACACAAAGAACAATGGAACAGAATAGAGAATCCAGACATCAACCCATGCACCTACAGCTATCTGATCTTTGACAAAAGTGCCAAGACTACACACTGCGGAAGAGACTACCTCTTCAGTAAATGGGGCTGAGAAAATTGGATATTCATATGTAGGAGAATGAAACTAGACCCTTACCTCTCACAATGCACCAAAATCAACTCAAAGTGGATGAAAGAATTAAATATATGTCCTGAAACAATAAAACTCCTTAAAGAAAACATAGGGGTAACACTCCAGGAAGTAGAATTGGGTACAGACTTTATGAATATGACCCCAAAAGCAAAGGCCATCAAAGGAAAAATAAACAAATGTGATTATATCAAACCACAAAGCTTCTGCACAGCAAAAGAGACAATCAACAGAGTGAAAAGACAACCAACAAGGTGGGAGAAAATATTTGCAAAATATACATCTGACAAAGATTGATAACCAGAATATACAAGTAATTCAAACAACTTTACAGCAAAAGAACCAAGTAACTCAATTTTAAAAAGGGCAAAGGAACTGAATAGGCACTTCTCAAAGGAAGATATACAAATGGCCAACAGACACATGAAAGAATGCTCAACAGCACTCAGCATTCCAGAAATGCAAATCAAAACCACTTTGAGATATAATCTCACTCCAGTTAGGATGGCTAATATCCAACAGACTGAGAAAGACAAATGCTGGCAAGGATGCAGAGAGAAGAAACCTCCTGCACTGCTGGTGGGACTGCAAAATGGGGCAGTCTTTATGGAAAATGGTATTGGAGTTCCCTCAGACATTTACAGATAGATCTGCCTTATGACCCAGTTATTCCACTGCTGGGTATATACCCAGAGGAATGGAAATCTTCACGTGGAAGAGACACCTGTACTGGCATGTTTATTGCAGCATTATTTACAATAGCAAGAGTTGGAACCAGCCTAAATGCCCATCATTGGATAAGTGGATAAGGAAAATGTATATCTGCTCAATGAAATTCCACTCTGCTGTAAAAAAGAATGAATACTTCCATTCTAAGCAACATGGAAGGATTTATAGAAAATTATGTTAAGTTGAATAAGCCAGGCACAGAAAGAGAAATACAACATGTTCTCACTTTTAGTGGGAGCTAATAAAAATAAGTAAGTTACTGTACAAACAAATAAATGGGGGGGAGTGAAAGAAGACACAACAATCATTACAATTCCTTGAACTGATTAAGATAAGTGAAGAATTATGATGTTGAGGGGGGCGGGGAGGAAGGGAAACAGTGAGGAAAATGTGTAATTGGTAAGTGAACACAAAAAATCTGCTACATCGTGTATTGATAAATTAAAATTAAAAAATTAAAATTAAAAAATTGCACAAACATTGATAATGCCTGAGAAATATTCCTCCAAAAAATGACACTTTGTAATTTAATACCATTTGTCCGTTCCTTACTATAGATAAATAAAAATTGGCTAATTTGGGCCGGCCCAGTGGCGCACTGCTACAGTGCGCTGCTTGGGAGCGTGGCGGCGCTCCCGCCGAGGGTTCGGATCCCACATACAGACCGGCCGCTCACTGGCTGAGCGAGGTGCGGGCGCAACACCAAGGGTTGCTATCCGTTGCCGGTCACGAAAAAAGACAAAAAGGAAAAAAAAAATTTGCTAATTCAATGGTGTGACACTGAAAGGGAACCATTTAAGCGTAAATCAAAATGTATTCACTTCAGAACATGCTTTTAAATATCAGCAATTGATGCAAAATTTACAAAACATCTGTATTCGTCCACAAGGAACACAGAATATCTTCTTGAAAATGTCATTCATTCCCTCATTTAACAAAAATTACACAGTTCAAACTAAGAGCCAGATACTCTTCTCAGCCCTGGGGATACTCTGATAAACCTGACAGACATAATTTCTGCCATTTTACAGTTTACACCGTATTAGGAAACAGTTAAAACATTGCATGACCTAGAAAAGAAGAAAACTACATTTGTCTAATATTCTATAATTTAGAAATCTCGTTCATTTATACGATCTTCTCTTTTCAGGCAGTTTAACATGGTGAAGCTTTATTGTAAGGTACAGACAGTAAAACGCCAGAATTTGTAGATTTTGTATGTACATAAAGAAAGTCTCTCTTATTGTAAAAATATAAATCTGATACACAATCTAATGCTGGTACATCTCAGGCATACTTGTTTATACAGTTTAATGACATAAGTTACAGATTAAGTCAGTAGGGTTCATACACCTGTGGGACTTATTCACAAGAGCTGTACAAGTTAACTGTTAGAGAACAAATGCATTTTGTTTGAGTCAGTATGTCACCTTCTTGTCTAGGCAAGGAGACAGATTGCATACTAAAACTGTAATCCTTTTGGAACAAAATCTTTTAACGCAATAAATAAATAAGTAAATAATTAAATATATAAACATACATGCATATATATATATGTATGTATATATAAAAACAAAAGTGCAGAGATGTTGAAAATACAGATAGAAAATATGATCAGGGAGCGGGTCAGAATGGGTGATTAGAGGTGCCCAGCATGCTGTTCCCCTGCAGAAAAGATCCAGAGCAGAAAGTGGACAAAAGAAATCTAGAGTAGAGAGTGGACAGTGCAGGAGAAATTCTCCCTTGAGACAAGAAGAGTCTACTCTGCTGGAGCACTTCCCAGCAGTAACCCCCAATTGCTCCTGCTCGAGCTCACTCTTACCACCACAGAGGTCACAAGCACACTTGTCTGGCCCCAGGGCAGGAATACATCTCCCCCAACAGAACATCTTCTTGCTTGCTGCAGCAGCAACCAGTGCACACTGCTGCATGGCCCATGCCACCTAAAAGCCACGGTCCTGGCTGCAGGAACTTCAGGCCAGGCAAATCCAGCCACAGCCACTGGGCGGTCCCTAGCCCCCAACACCAGAGTGCCACACTGCCTGTCACAACCTCCAGAGCCCCAGCTGGCTTCCATAATGGGAGGCTGGAGTCAATGGGCAGTAAACCCTGGAGACCCCCTCCCCTTGAGGCTTGCACCACTAGAGACCAGAATGGCTTGGCCTCAGTTCTGCGTGATCTGCCCCTCACAGCTCCCACAGGGAAAAACCTCAGTGGTGCGGCATCAGCCCTAGGAGCACCCCCTAAACTCAAAGGCTCAGTTACAATCCTGGGAGCTTCAGCACTTGTGGCTCCCACCCCAAGAGGCTTAAACTGCTGGATAGCATCCCTAGAAGCCTCCTTCCCACCATGTCTCTTCCAGTATAAGTGCCTTGAGCCTCCAGGCAACAGCCTCCAGAGCCCCACCCTGCATGTTCTTCACCACAGAAGCCTTTATCCACCAGGCAGCTGCCACAAGAGCACTGCCCCACATGGCAGCTGCTCAGCTGTACCCTCTGCAGTCCTGCCCCATGTGGCTAAGTTACAGGAATTTCACAGCACCAGGCCAGAGCCTCCAGTGCTCCACTCCTCACAGCTCCCACTATGGGAGCCTGGTGCTGCTAGGCTTCAATACCAGCAGCCTCACTCTAGGAGGCCCCTGTCACCTTCTGTCACACCATACCTGTCACTGTTCTCATCTCCTGACTCTATCTGGAATACCTGAGTATTCCTACAACTTCTTGAACTATAGGGTCTTCCTGGAATCAGGACTGAGACATCCCACCCTACAAGTGACATAAAACAAATTTGTAGGAGATATTTTTTCTCTTTCAAAGAAACTCAAGTAACTGAAGAAGCAACTGCTCCAGCAGATGACCAAACATAAACGTAGGGATACTACAAATATGAAAAAACAAGAAAATATGACACCACCAAAGGAGTGCAGTAATTGTCAAATACAGTATCTCAATCTGCAGGAAACCTTTGAAATGTCTGAAAAAGAATTCGGAGCAAAAATCTTATGGAAGATCAGTGAGATACAGGAAGTCACACAGACAACACAATGAATGAGATAAACAATCCAAGATACGAAGGAGGAAATCTACAGAGAGATTAAAGCTGTATAAAAGATGTGGCAGAACTCTTGGAATTGAAAGAATCATTCAAGGAAATAAAAACATTTTAGCAGTTTAGCAGCAGACTAGAGCAAGCAGAAGAAAGAATTTATGATCTCAAAGACAGTGTTTTTGAAAAAACACAAACAGACAAAAAAAAAGAAGAAAAAAAAAAGAAAAAAGAATTTTGAAAAATGAAAAATGAGGAAAATCTTCAAGAGCTATCAGACAGCCTCAAGCATACAAATATCTGAATCATGGGTGTTCCAGAAGGGGGAGAAAAAGAAAAAGGAATTGAAAACCTATTCAACAAGATAATAGCAGAAAACTTCCCCGGTATTGGTAGGGAAATGGATTTCCAGATTCAAGAAGCTTAAAGGTCCCCAAACAGATTCAATCCAAAAACATGCTCTCCAAGACACATTGTCGTTAAACTGGCAAAAGTCAAAGACAAAGAGAGAATCCTAAAAATAGAAAGAGAAAAATATCAAATCATCTATAGGGGAGTCCCCATCAAACTAACAGCAGACATCTCAGCACAAACCCTGCAGGCCAGAAAAGAATGGGATGCTATAATTAAAGTACTAAAAGAAAAAAAAACTACTAGCCAAGAATACTATACCCAGAAAGGCTATGCTTCAGATATGAAAGAGATATAATGTATTTCTCAGATAAACAATAACCAAGGGAATTCAGTGCGAACAGGTTAAGTATAGAAGGAAGGTATCTCAACATAATGAAAGATGTATGTGATAAACCCAATATTATCCTGAATGGGGAAATGTCGAAAGCTTTCCCCTTAAGATCAGGAAGACAAGGATGCCAACATTCACCACTCCTATTTAACATAGTATTGGAAATACATGTCAGAGGAATTAAGGAAGAGAATGAAATTAAGGGCATCCAAATAGGAAAAGATGAAAATAAATTGTCCCTGTTGAAAGATGAAATGATTCTATAAGTAGAAAACCTGAGAGACTCCACCAAAACAACCCTCTAAGAGCTGATAAACAAATTCAGTAAGTTTGCAGGATGTAAAATCAATATACAAATATCAGTAGGTTTTTAATGCTGCATCAAAAAACTAGAAGAACAAGAGATCAAGAAAGCAAACCCATTTACATTAGTCATCAGAAAAATAAGATACCTTTGAATAAAACTAATAAGGAAGTGAAAGATGTCTACAAGGAGAAGTACAAAACACTACTAAAAGAAATTAAATAGGACACAAAAAGATGGGAAGACATTCCTTGTTGATGGACTGGAAGAATCAATGTTGTCCAAATGTCCCAACTATCCAAAGCCATCTGTAGATTCTACATGATCCCCATGAAAATATCAATGACATTCTTCATAGAAGTAGAAAAAACAATCCTAACATTCATGTGGGACAACAAAAGACCCCAAATAGAAAAATCAATCCTGAGTAAAAAAGTAAAGCAGAGGCATTACACTTCCTGACTTCAAAATATATGACAAATCTGTAGTAACAAAATCAGCATGGTACTGGCATAGAAACAGACATGGGGACCAATGAAACAGAATAGAAAACCCAGAAATCAACCAATGTAATTACAGCCAACTGATCTTTGACAAGGGCACCAAGAACATACATTTGGGGAGAAGACTGTCTCTTCAATAAATGGTGCTGAGATAAACTGGATATCCATATGTAGAAGAATGAACTTGATCCGTACCTCTCACCATATAACAAAATCTACTCAAGATGGATTAAAGACTTAAATATAATATTTCAAACTTTAAAACTCCTGAAGAAAAACATAGGGGAAACACTCCTGGATTTAGGAATGGGCAAAGAATTTATGAAAAAGACCCCAAAAGCACAGACAAAAAAAGAAAAAATAAATAAATGGGATTAGAGCAGAGTTAAAAGCTTCCACATGAAAAAGGAAGCAATCATCAGAGTGAAAAGATAACCTACAGAATGGGAGAAGATATTTTCAAACTACACATTCAACAAGGGATTAATTAACAGAATATAGAGAGAGCTCAAACAACTTTACAATAAAAAAATAATAATCCAATTAAAAATAGGCAAAGGGGCTGAATAGACATTTCTCAAAGGAAGACTTGCAAAAGTCCAACAGGTATATGAAAAAATGCTCAACATCACTAATCATTTGGGAAAGGCAAATCAAAACCTCTTTGAGATGTCACCTCACCCCATTTGGACTGGCTATTATAAAAAGGACAGTGAGTAATGAATATTAGTGAGGTTGTGGAGAAAGATGAACCTTTCTGCACTGTTGGTAGGGCTGTAAATTAGTACTGCCATTATGGAGATTAGTATGAAGTTTCCTCAGACGACTGCAGATAGAACTACCATATGATTGGGACGACCCCATGGCTCACTTGGGTGAGTGCAGCGCTGGGAGCGCAGTGGGACTGTGAGCGCCAAGGCTATGGGTTCAGATCCTATATAGGGATGGCCAGTGCAGTCACTGGCTGAGCGCGGTGCGGGCGACACCAAACCAAGGGTTATGATCCTCTTACCGGTAACAGAAAAAAAATAAATAAATAAAGAACTACCATATGATTAAACAATCCACTACGGGGCATATATCCAGAGGAATGGAAATCATCAGGTTGAAGGGACACCTGCACTCCCATGTTGCAGCTCTATTTACAATAGCCAGGTGATGGAACCAATCTAAATGTACATCAAAAGATAACTTGATAAGGAAACTGTGGTATATATACACTGTGGAATACTACTCAGCCATAAAAGGAATGAAATTCTGCCATTTGCAGCAACATGGATAAGCTTGTAGAAAATTATCCTAAGTGAAACAACCCAGGTACAGAAAGAGAAATACTACATTTCTCACTGTTAAACAGGAGCTGAATCCATAAATAAAGAAATAAACTATGAAAAGAAATAGGGAAATAGAAAGAAAGAAACAACAATCACAGTAATACATTGAGCTTTTAGNAATTTATGAAAAAGACCCCAAAAGCACAGACAAAAAAAGAAAAAATAAATAAATGGGATTATAGAAGAGTTAAAAGCTTCCACATGACAAAGGAAGCAATCGCCAGAGTGAAAAGATAACCTACAGAATGGGAGAAAATATTTGCAAACTACACATTCAACAAGGGATTAATTAACAGAATATAGAAAGAGCTCAAACAACTTTACAGTAAAAAAATAATAATAATCCAATGAAAAAATGATATAGAAAGAGCTCAAACAACTTTACAGTAAAAAAATAATAATAATCCAATGAAAAAATGGGCAAAGGGGCTGAATAGACATTTCTCAAAGGAAGACTTGCAAAAGTCCAACAGGTATATGAAAAAATGCTCAACATCACTAATCATCTGGGAAAGGCAAATCAAAACCTCTTTGAGATGTCACCTCACCCCATTTGCACTGGCTATTATGAAAAGGACAGTGAGTAACAAATATTAGTGAGGTTGTGGAGAAAGATGAACCTTTCTGCACTGTTGGTAGGGCTGTAAATTAGAACTGCCATTACGGAGATTATTATGATGTTTCCTCAGACAACTGCAGATAGAACTACCATATGATTCAGCAATCCACTACCAGGCATATATACAGGGGAATGGTAATCATCAAACTGAAGGGACACCTGCACTCCCATGTTGCAGCTCTATTTACAATAGCCAGGTGATGGAACCAATCTAAATGTACATCAAAGGATAACTGGATAAGGAAATTGTGGTATATATACACAGTGGAATACTACTCCGCCATAAAAGGAATGAAATTCTACCATTTGCAGCAACATGGATAAGGTCATAGAAAATTATCCTAAGTGAAACAACCAAGATACAGAAAGAGAAATACTACATTTCTCACTGTTAACCAGGAGCCGAATCCATAAATAAAGAAATAAACAATAAAAAGAGATAGAAAGAGAAAGAGAGAAACAACATCATAGTACTACATTGAGCTTTTAGAAAGAGAGAAAAGAATCATGGTTACTAGAGGTGGAAAGGGGAAAGGGAAAGGTAGACGGAGGGGGGATAGTGATGGATTGGTTAATGGACACAAGCATGATTGCACGTTGTAATGATGAATAAGCTAACTATCCTGATGTAATCTTCACACGTTGTACACAATTATTGAAAATCAATGTTGTACCCCACACGTATGTGTAATAAATTATCTAAAAAAATAAAAAGAAAAATAAAACATAATCAAATACAGAGCAAAGGAGAAAAATTAGTGAATTGTAACACAGGCAAATTTAATTTAAAGTGAAAACTTCCATGACTGACAGAGGATTTTTAGAATCAGTGAAAATAATCACAAAAAAGTAATCATCATGCATACGAATGCAGCTATTAACATTACTTCGTTAAATTTAGCTACAAATGAAATAATTATGAACAGAAACAAATAAACCAGTGATAATGCAATCTTGCTAATCTATTTTAGGTAGGCATCTTAAACAATATGTAGAGAAGTGATGTCATTAATATAGATCACCTAATGTATATAAATTTAATTTTAGTACCATCAATCTTCTGTGAAGAAAACATGTACCACTCACAAAAATATATCTTACATTAGGCCAAATAAATCTTATCCTAGGCCAAATCTGACCCAACCTCAATAAAATATCAATACAAAAAAGTTACCTTTAAACATCTCATATAGNTGTTGTACCCCACACGTATGTGTAATAAATTATCTAAAAAAATAAAAATAAAAATAAAACATAATCAAATACAGAGCAAAGGAGAAAAAATTAGTAACTTATAAGACGGGCAAATAAAATTTAAAGTGAAAACTTGCATGACTGACAGAGGATTTTTAGAATCAGTGACAATAATCACAAAAAAGTAATCATCATGCATACGAATGCAGCTATTAACATCACTTCGTTAAATTTAGTTACAAATGAAATAATTATGAACAGAAACAAATAAACCAGGGATAATGCAATCTTACTAATCTATTTTAGGTAGGCATATTAAACAAATATATAGAGAATTGATGTCATTAATATGGTTCACCTAATGTATATAAATTTAATTTTAGTACCATCAATCTTCTTTTAAGAAAACATGTACCAGGCCGGCCTGTGGCTCACTCGGTAGAGTGCGGTGCTGATAACACCAAGGCCACAGGTTCGGATCCTATATAGGGATGGCCGGTTTGCTCACTGGCTGAGCGTGGTGCTGACAACACCAAGCCAAGGGTTGAGATCCCCTTACCGGTCATCTTTAAAAAAAAAAAATAAGAAAACATGTACCACTCAAAAAAATATATCTTACATTAGGCCAAATAAATCTTATTCTAGGCCAAGTCTCTTACAAATGTTATCTGACCCAACCTCAATAAAATATCAGTACAAAAGTTACCTTTAAACATCTCATATAGCTAGAAAATCATTCAGTTTAAATAATTTTCATTAAAAGGAAATTATAAAGAATATTTTGAAGTTCTTCAAGTTGAATGACAATAGAAGAACACTGTGCCTACATTTTTGGAAGGCATATATGTCGATATATCGGCAGAAAACTTATTGCTTTGAATAGGATTGCTAAGAAGAAAGATTGAAAGGAAGCTAGTGAAAGAATAACCAATTTTTGCTTTCAAGAATATGCCAAACCAGATGTCCAGAATACATAAACATACTGAAAAACAAGTCTTCAGAAATCTTTTAAGTGCATGGCCCAGCTGTTAGGAAAGTAATATTATATATTATATAATGTTATATAGTAATATTATATAATAACACACACACACACATTATGTATATATATATATATACATATATATAATATATATATATATATATATATATAATCTCATTGGATGCCAAGAATGGTGCCAAAATGCAAATCCTGAGACAAAGAAAAAGTGCTGAAGATAGAGTTAGCCCCTGGGGGCATTATCAATCTCCTTTCAACCACTGCTCAAGTTTTAAAGGTCCATGTGCATGTAGGATAAGAAACCTGGCTTGATCGTCTCCGATATCAGAAGTGAGATTGAATGCTACCAATCAACCAGCACCCTTGAAAGGCAATACCTCAAGGTGCAGATGAGAAAATAACGTGTGTCCAGCAAAATGCTAAAAGTAGGGGTACTTGCCTCTCAACCATGACACTGAATTGAAGGAGGAATGTAAAGATTTGTTGTTCTGATAATTTGTAATAGCAGCCTTGCACACGTGCATATTTGGAACTAGAACTTGTAGTATCTACATAGACTTAAAAATTATAAACTGAAAATTTTAGTTTAAAGTGCAAGACTGGTAGTTATACCAGCCAGCCTTCACAAGCAAAGTCAAGTCCTTTCTGGCAAAGTACATCATAAACCTGACCTCATAGAACTCCCACAGATAAAGTTCTAATAAAACTGAGTTCTTCAAAATAGAATCACATGCCATAAAAGCATGAAGTAGGACAGTGGGTACCAGAGATGGGGAGGGAGGGACAAGAGGAGGGTGGGCAGAGGTGGTTATCACATATCAAGTGACTGAGACAGGAGAAATAAGATCTGCTGTGACACTGCACAGCAGAGTGAGAATGGTTAAGGGTACAGTATTGTACTTTTGAATGTTCTCATCGTAAAAGAATAATAAATGGATGAGGTGACAGATACACTAAATACCCTGACTTGATCGTTATACAACATACATATGTATCAAAGTATCATAGCTTTTAAATACATACAAGTACAATGTGTAAATTTTAAAAAACAGAATCAAAATAAATGCATACATACATACATAAAATGAAAAAAAGAAAAAAAGAAAAGGAAAGAAAAAGAAAAAAATAGAATCACAAAATAGATGAGGATCAAGCCAACAGAATCAGGAGTTAGTACAAACAGCAAAGTAATTTGTCCAGAGCCATTAGAGCCCAGCTGCCTGCCTGTCTGGAGCCAAGAGCCTGCCCAGCTATTGCCTCGAGGTCTCAGAGCCTTGTTTGCCGTTATCTTCCATCCCTCCCCCTCCTGTGAACTATGGGTGTAGTTAACTTTGCAACTTGCTGTAGATAACGGGAATTTTCCTTTTACCAGAACAACCTACCCTGCAGTTTTCTGAGTAAACCATCTGCTGCTCATTTCCTTATCTGCTGATTCCCTCCTGCTGTCTATATAAACTGTGACCTTCTGGCTAATAAATGAGACTTGATCAGAATACTGTCTGGTCTCCATTTCTCATGTCTCTTGTCCCATCCAATTCCCAATCCCCCCTCCAGGGTCTGTGTTGATATCCCACGGGCCGGGACATTTTTGGCGCCCAAACGTGGGACACTGGATACGCGGGACACCGTGAGGAAGACGGTGCATCGGAGGGTCGACCACTGAAAATGAAAGAGTAAAACCTTCGCCCGCTGCAGGAACCTGCCGTGTCAGGATAAGGTGAGTAAGCACACCCGATAATGGACAAGAATTAAGAATTAAGAATCAAGAATTAAGAACTAAGAATTAAGAATTAAGAATTAAGAATTAAGTTGTCATGACGTCTACATAAGACAGTTAGAAAAAGCTTTAAAGACGCGAGGAATAATGGTTAAAACAAGTGATCTTTGAAGATTTTTTGATTTCATGAAGAATCTT
>NW_007742875.1:19945-20414 GCF_000696425.1 Galeopterus variegatus
AAAAAACAGAATCAAAATAAATGCATACACACATACATTAAATCAAAAAAAAAGAAAAAAGAAAAGGAGGAGGAGCAAGATGGCGACGGGTCTGGAGTGAACATGCCAGAGGACAGAGCGAGCCTGAGAATTGTGCGCTGTGCTGCCAGAGTACTATTTGTATTTCCAAGAGCAACTAAAAACAAATAAATCACTGATCAACTAATCTACAATGAAAAAAAGCAACTACAATCTCGAGGTTTTAGGGCCTATGCAAAAGAAGATTCCTGAGAGCGCCGCAACAGCGCCGGTTTACCAAGCAGCCCAAGGCAACAAAGGCCAGGAAAGATGACAGCGGCAACACAGAGACGGAGAGGAAGGCGTGGGACCGGCCCAGCTCTGGGAGCTTTGTGAGTGACCCCCAGCCCAGCCGTGCTTGGGGGGCAAAGGCCCGCCCAGCCCCCGCCTACCACACAAGCCTAGGTGCCTT
>NW_007742876.1:0-10829 GCF_000696425.1 Galeopterus variegatus
CCCCCCCCCCAAACAATGGAAGCATCTATTACGGCCTCTAAAATGACAGTCATCGCTTCACTGTGTAGCCCCACAGTATTGTTTCAGTGTAGATCCCTACATGAGATTATGAAGAACCATTTTAAACTGCAGTTGGCGCATATGATCACGATGTGCTTTTTTTTCCTTTTGCCACAAATGCAGGCAGCTGGCTTGCAGTGCAGATACCCCTTTAGACAATTCATCACTGAGAATCTAGGTATGTGACTGAGTTTTTTAAAAGCTGCTTTAGAATTTGTGATGGTTAATTTTATGTGTCCACTTGGCTGGAGTATTGTGCCAAGTTGTCTGGTCAAACACCAGGCTAGATGTTACTGTGAAGGTGTTTTTTAGATGCAACTAACATTTAAATCAGTGGACTTTGAGTAGAGCAGCGTGTCTTCCATAACATAGGAGGGCCTCATCCAATCAGTTGGAAGCCTTAAGAGCAAACATTGAGGACCCTCAGAGAAGAAGACTCCCAAGACTGCAACCCAGGAACCCTGCCTGAGTTTCCAGCCTATTACCCTGTGGAATTTAGACTCAAGAAGTCAACATCAGCTCCTTCCCAGGTCCCCAGCTTGCCACCTGCTCTACAGATTTCAGACCTACCAGTCTCCCAATGGGTAAGCCAAATCCGTGTGTGTGTGTGTGTGTGTGTGTGTGTGTGTGTGTGTGTCAGGGAAATGTACAACATATGTCTATCTCCTATTGGTTCTGTTTCTCTGAAGAACCCTGCCTAATTCAAATATCACATTGCCAGAGGTTCTTAAATCATAGCATTTAGGTTAGAACAAACAATTCTTTTTCTTCTGAGTAGTTTAGTTAAAATAAAAAGTAAAAAATATAAAATATATCTTGATGGTTAAAAATAAACAAAAAACTCGTAAGAAAACAGTTTTTAAAGTAAAATATTTAGGGAAGCTAGAGATAACTAAATGTCATTTAAACAACAAAAAATTTCACTTAAGCCTGTTTGTAGACATAGACAGTATACGTGGTTGAATATTAATAGGTAATTTGCATGAGCAGAAACTCCTACCCCAGAAAAACAACTATATGCCATATTTCAGTGAAGAAACAAAATACTGTATTTGTTTGCTAAAAGTAAAGAGAAAACATACAATTTCACTGAAGAAAGTTTGTTTTGTGAACAAGTAGCATTTTTGATTAGACTCAATCCCGAATCACAGCTATTTTGTATGTTTGACCCAAAAAGACGGCTGGTTCTGAGCCCACGCCCAGGCAGAGGAAGCATCGGCCGTCTCAGATTTTCTTTCCTGGAAGGACGAGCCAGAGCAGGTCACCTCGTTGCACAGGCGAAACCAACATCAGCGTGACTGAGGCCACCGGCCCACAGGGCTGTATTTAGCCTTTCCCGAGACTGCCTCTATAGGATGGGACGAGAAGAGCCTGTGCCCGGATTATCTAGAATGCACCTGCCGGTCAGGAAGACGCCATGCTTCCCGGGAGAAGCAGTAATGCAGGTGTTCCTGCTGCAAAATAAAGCGATTCCCGGTAATTCATAAAATGCATCTCTAGTTCCACAAGATTAACATTAAGTCAATTTGAGACTTCTCAGGTTGCACTTTAGAAGTAGAGATTTCTGTGTATGCCCATGTGAAAAAACTGAGATAACCCGGGACAGTAGTGTGGAGTGTAGAGCTTACAAAGCCCTTTTCCTTCCTCATTTTTGTCTTGATCCCCACAACGACCTAGAGTAACAGGAAGGGCAGACATTTCTGTCACCTTTGAGGAGCAGAAAAGTGAGATTCAGAGAATGTAAACAGACCTGGGCAACCGGGACAGTAGTGTGGAGTGTAGAGCTTACAAAGCCCTTTTCCTTCCTCATTTTTGTCTTGATCCCCACAATGACCTAGAGTAACAGGAAGGGCAGAAATTTCTGTCACCTTTGAGGAGCAGAAAAGTGAGATTCAGAGAATGTAAACAGACCTGGGCAAGGGGGTACAGCCTTTCTTGGCAGAGCTGGGGATGGGTCCAGGTTTTCTGATTTCTGATCTAAAGCTCTTTTTTGTAACATCTCATAGTTACACAACACAACAGCAAAATACGATTCGATGGGTGTTTTTATTCCTCTAACTAAAAAGTGACCTTTGAGGTCAGATTGATATAGGAAATGAAGAGAAAGTACACCCGATTTCAGAGTTGGAGGGGCACCCATCATGTACTGAATAAACTCTCTTCTGCAGAGAATTATAAAACACTTCTGTGAAATAACATCCCTGTAGCTAAGGGCTTGTGTTCTGGGGTGCTGACCGCACCTGTGTGCAGGACCCACACTCTCCACTGACCACGGACTTGGTGCCTTTGCCACCCCCAAGCCTTCTGTTCCCATCATGGCTGACCGAGCTCCCCTGGCCCTGTCCCCTCATGACAGCGGGTGAGTGCCGACAGGGTGTTCTGAGCACCGGGGTTATGTGGTTCAGACCTTGTTCTTTCAGGCCCTTGGGAATTACCATTGCCAGAAAGCAAATCTGATTAACAAAATGTGCTGCGAATAAGAACACTGAAAAAAAATCATTAGCTTAACTGAAAACTCTTCAAATACAAATAAGATGTAGTGAAGCCCAATATATACCTCAAGAATGGGAGAGAAAGAGAAGACTAATTAGGGTTTCTTAAGAAAACAGCACAGCCACAGAATAAAAGGCCCTGTTTGTCATCCTGATGTCAAAGAAAGAACTCTTGTGATTTTGAGCAAGGTGCTCTGGGACAGAACATATTGTCAGCCAGCTAACAGACTTTGTAAGGAAATTTGGTAGCCTGGGAAGGTGCAGAGAGTCTATGAAAACATGCCAAACCATAGGCTAGCATCCTAGCCAGAAAAAAAAGATGGGCATTGATCAAACTGCTTTGAGAACAGACATACATGAAGATCCTTCCTAAAAAAAACCTACTCATCTGCCCTTTCCGTGTGAAATCAGACCCACCTCCAAGTGCACACACTTGGCAAGTTCCACTTTCTTGTTTTCCAAGCTCCTCTCTTTCCATTTGCACTAACATTTAACCAGACGATACACCTGCCTGGAAGGATATTCTCTGACTTTTGCATCAGAGGGCCCCTAAATCCTCTCTCTGAACTGTACTTACCGGCTTCAGAAACAGAATCTCTACCTTTTCTGCTTTCTTCCCTTTCGCTTGGTCATGGTTGCACCAGACTTGATGCAGAAGCCAGGCAATGTAGATGCCCGAGGCACCGTCACAGGGAGGGGCAGGGCTCGGGAGGCCAGTCCTTACTGCAGAGGCTCGCACAGGGGTGTGGGGACACCAGTGTGTGAACCGGCAAAGGGGGTTTGATCCAATATCCTCTGATCATCCTCTTGCTTGACCTTCCTCAAATAGGAGGTGCTCTCCCCACTACTCTGGGGATAAAGCAATGTCACCCCCTGTGACAGAAAAGCATCCAGGCACCACTTGGGTGACACTTCAGATTTCTTAGAACAAGCCCTGATTACCCAACAGGAGGAGGCTAGACCTGGCAGGGGAAACCCTGGGCATGGACTGGCTTCTAGGAGATGGTCTTTCACTACCTACAACGGCCACAGCTCAACAGCCATCCCATGAAAATCCATTAAGAGCCAGTATCTGTAACTCATCAACGGAAATTTAGAATTTTGATGCTGTTATGTCAATCCAACTTTCATATTGACTGAGTGCCCACTATGTACTCTATACAACAGACTGCTATCATGCACTCCTGTTCACCATCTATTATCACGTTTACCACCACCTTATTGAGCAGGTATTATTACTCCATTGGGTAGAGGAGAGGCTGAGATTCTTGAGAAGTTATGCAATTTACATCTCACTCCTAGCAAAATGCACAGCTAGAGGCAGGACCTAAACCCAAATCCATTCACTTATTCAACACATACTTATCAAGAACCTGCTTTGATTCTAAAGGTGATGTTTATTTTATTACACCAAAGCATTTCTACTCCAACTCCCTTTGAAAGATGAGAAAATTGAAGACCAGGAAAGAACCTTCCCAATCAACAAGGCTAATTTCTGGAAGAGACAAGATTAAGCTGCAGATAACTAATTCTAGTTCATTTAACACCCTTTCTTTAATGAGCCTGTACATATTTCACAACATATAGTTTATGTGTGATAAACTATGTATGATTCTCATGACTGTGTTTTCAGGCATCCTTAACAATTCCTTTTATCTTAATAAAGGATCTAAGAATGCCTCCAGATGCCAGAAACACATAAATACCTGGACTGTGTCCACCCAAGCAGAATATTAACATCAATATTCTGGTTATTAGCATGGGCAAGACTACATAGGCAATTCCATTTCCTGAGCTCTGTCTTAATGACGTTTGTTTCCGTTTAGAGTTCTAAACACTACACCACCAACATGGGGATGACATGTAAATACACAAGTAATTCCTGCTCTCAAGTAGCTTGGTTGAGTTGGGAAGAATGATACCACATGAAAATGGACACATGAGAACTAATTTGAAATCAATTCTCAACTAAACTCACTAACTTCTCAGGGGTTCCTTGAATACAAAGCAAAGGCTATGGGTTCTCAGCCACTCAGGTCGGGGCCTTAGACGAAGATATATTTATTCTACATTTAAGAAATGCATGTGAAATTTTAGTTTTGAGCTTATATTTGAACTCATATTTCCATTGATCAACTTATTAGGTGCCAGATATACAAATGGAATCCCACAGAAGTAAGAGGAGAGATAAGAGAACATTGACAATCATGAGATGGGATTAATCATGGAAGGCTCCCTGTAGGTGGCGAGTCTGCAGCTCCATCTTCAAGGCCATCTCCCAACCATCTTATGTGCTCTTTTTGGAAAAAGAGTAAATCAGATCAGGGCTGCCTCTGGCTGATGTCCAACAGGCTGCGTCTCCTCTCTTCTTCTGTTTCCATTCTGTCCTTGCAGGTACATACACAGGGAGCCAGAGCAAGAGAAAACAAACAGACTCACGAGTGCGGAGAGAGTGAGAGCAACCAAGGAGGTGACTGAGGAGGAACGAAAGCCCGAGTTGAGAAATGCAAGTGGTGATGCAGAGGTGGGGACAGCAATGCAGCAACTCAGCTCCTGCCCGAGTCTGAGGTGATGCACGTGGCTACTGTCATGCCTGGGGAGCCAAGTTTGTTTTTCCAAAACCAGATGGAGAGTGCACTGCCCATGAGAAGCAGGGACTGGCTTGCTTGGCTGAACCGTGTGCACGCTAGCGTCTAAAGACACAACCGTCTTCCATTCCTCAGCTTTCTCAAAGTCCACATCCTCTTGCATCCTGTGTCATGATCCCAAAGACTGCCACCTGTTGAGGAGGTGGGCATGTGCCCTGTCAACATCCATGCCTGTGCTGAGCACTCCACAAGGGACCCTCAATAGAGGTGGCCAGCCCAGCCAGATATGTCCCTGGAACTCTGGCAGGCCACCAGCGCCACGCCCAACCACCAATCCAGCCAGACGCTTCTGATTCCAAAACCCAGATTCCAGTTGCACAGGTCTCACTGGCGGTCCTACTCCAGTAAATCTCAGATGTCCTGACGTCTCTGAGGCTCCCCTCTGGGGCTGGTGCTGCTCAAGGCAGCAACCTAAATTGCACCATCTTGCCAGCTGCCAGATGCCACCTGCCCCAGCACGGTGCCTGCTGCACCCTCGGTGTGCAGCCCATGTGTTCTGAATCCCACACAACCTGGGAACCACTTACAGAGCTCAGGAGGCTGCATGCTCCTTAGCAGGCCTGACCTGCATTCTGAGGGACAGCTGGAGGTAGCCTTGGTACCCACCATTCTGCAATGGCAGAAGCAGCCCTAGAGAAACCGTGGAAGCTGGTGAAGTCGGTTCCTGCTGCCCCAGCCCTCCCGACTGTGCCATCCCCACAGCCTGCCTTGCTCTCAGCTGCTGTGCAGATCTGTGTGCGACTCTCCCATGAAGACCCATCCTGAGGAAGAAATTTCCTTTGAAAATTCCTCAGCAACTTCCAGAGAAAAGCAATATCATCTGCTTCAATTAGATGAAGAAAAGATTCAATGGTAGCCATTTACACCTTGGTTAAATTTAGGTCAAAGAAGTATCTCTCCCAGTAGCGCTTTCCACCCTAAGCCTAACCCTGGTGTGGGAAATGCTTGGGTGATGAGCGGGTGGGAAAGGCATCTGGACCACAGGAGCACATGTGCCTCAGTCCGGCTAAGGGTCTCCCCTTCTTGCGTCTGCCCCTCTGCAGAGGGACCATAGCGATCCTCCTTCTCAGATCCCCACAGCAGGCAATGCCCACCACCCCAGGCACCTCTGCTATCATGGTCTAGTATTTGTTTGACTTCCTCGGTGAGCAGAGTCGTTGACAGCAGCATCTCTGTCCTGTGCCCCTTCATCTTCTGCACACAGCCGAGCACACGGGCCTACTGCATAACTAAGAGACGCAACAAAAATATGTTGAATCGAAGCCTGCTATATGAAGGAAAAAAAGGACAGGAAATGGGGTGGAGAAGGAGGCCCGACATTGTCTGAGCACCTACTGTGTGCCAGGCTCCGTGCTAGGTATTCACAGATTCCCTCTGGTTATTCTTCACAACCCTGTGAACTGTCCCACGAGGAGGCCTGGCTGGTGCTTACAGCCGAGCACACGGGCCTCCTGCATAACTAAGAGACGCAACAAAAATATGTTGAATCGAAGCCTGCTATATGAAGGAAAAAAGGACAGGAAATGGGGTGGAGAAGGAGGCCCGACATTGTCTGAGCACCTACTGTGTGCCAGGCTCCGTGCTAGGTATTCACAAATTCCCTCTGGTTATTCTTCACAACCCTGTGAACTGTCCCACGAGGAGGCCTGGCTGGTGCTTAGGCGCAGGCTGGCTGTGACCTGTGCCCTCTCCAGGGCCAGGTGGGTCTCCTGGACCTCTGCCCCCATGTGGCACAAACGAGGGCAGCTGTTTCCTATGTGCTCCCTCCAAACTCTTCAGCACCACGAGGGCACGTGTTAGCACATTACTTGGGCAGTTACCCTCCTGGCAGAAGAAGAAAAAGTGTCCCTCAAAGCATTTGCTGACGAAGAGGAGCCCCTGAGCAAGGCTTCAGCTCAGACCCTCTACCCCTTCTCCATCTCTGGACGCACCTCCCGCTGCTGGATCTCTGCCATTGGAGTTGCTCGGCTGGAAGGAACCATTAGGAATGATTCACTCCACCTCACCCCACTCCCTGTTCTAGAAGTGAGATGGAGACCTGCGGCAGGCGCCATGCAGGCGGCGCTGCTGCAGGTGAGGGGAGCTCATGTCCCGCAGCCAGGCCTGTCCCGCAGCTCCCTGCAGAGCCAGCTGCAGAAGGCGAGGGCTGAGGCTTGAAGGGGATCACAAATGGAGACCCACAGAAGCAGCTGCTTGTCCTGGAGGTGCTGATGGAAGCTAAATCAAGAACCCACGAGTCTAGTTAGGACAGCAGACTGAAGTCATCCCCACCCGGCACAGCCCAACTCTTCTGTTTAGCTATAAGAAAGTAGTCAGAAAGAAAGTAGTGAGTTGGCCTCATTTTTGCCAAAAAAATCTTTCACCTTGTGGCATCCGTTCTGAAGTACGTGTTTAAGAGGAAAGTGCGGGGAGTGGGAGGACGGAGGCAGCCCCACACTAAGCAGGGTAGAAAAATAGATGTTAGGAGTAGAAAACGTAAAGCGAGAAGACTCCTGGGACTGCACTAACGATTCAGTGCCTGAAACATTTCACTCACATGTGAAATTTCTGGAAAGAAAGTCTTGGTCCCAAATCTAGATTGATAGCCTTACAGACGATTCCCCTGCCCCCACCTCTGCACTGATGAAGGCAGGAATCAATTCATTCTGGTTATTTATTGTCTTTAAACTGAGGAAACAAAATGTGTGAATATCGTGAGCCTCTATCAGGGGTATGCGTGCAAAAGCAGCTCTGGTGGTCAACAACAATCCCTGGCTGCTGAGAGTCGTGACTCAGTGTCACCAACACAAAGGAGCATGGACTGGGCCATGGCCCAGTGAGAAGCCCTTCTGCAGAATTCATTGTTTTCTGACTCTTGAAAGTAGACTCACTTAAACTCTGAGACAGAGCGATGGCTGTGACTTAGAACGAACATGAAACACTGTTTTAAAAAAGAAAGATCTGGAAAGAGAAAAGGCACAATTCTCCTGGTGTCATTCTTTCACATCACTTTCCTGACTTTTACGAGTAGAGGGAAATAATAGAGTATTCCTGGTTTCTGACAGCCCAGGTGCAAACGAAAGGTAAAAGGCTCTACCACGTCTTTCCTCTGAAAGTTCATAGAGCCCGAGGCCTCTGCCCTTGGCAGCGGGAATTACCTTTTTCAACAGTGAAACAGCCACTTCCATCTGAGTTCTACCACCTTGTGCTGGAGCCAGTCCTTCCATCAAGCCAACGTCTGCTGTAAGGACAGAGGAGCTACACCACCTCTTCGTCTCTTTTTTGTTTGCTGCTGTTATTTACAGAAATATACTAGGGGTCTTCAGAAATTTCATGAAGATTTGTATTATCTTCTAATTCCATTTTTTCATGAGCTTTTTGAAGTATATATTTATTGTATGGTCTCTATCACAAGATACTGATAGCTGCAACTAAACAGGGTTTTCTTTGTTTTTGCAAGCAATAGTTCACTCTATTCTTGTATCTCTAATTAGTGGTAAAGTGCAGATGTTAGAAACTAATTCTTTAAAAAACAGAATATTACAGATGAAGTTCCCTTGACTGCCATCCAGCTTTGGTCCTCTCTCCTCCTTCCCCAGAGGTATCTCTCTAGGTATGCTTGTAGACCTTTTCACATTTCTATATACATTTCTGTAACCTTGTTACTTTATGTTTGTGCACGCATGGGTGTATTACCACAATCTAAATGCAATTCTCCAACATGATTTTATTTTTTATTTTACTTTGGTACTTTAAAAAAACTAATAGATTTTATTTTTTAGGGCAGTTTTAACTTAACAGCAAAATTGAGTGGAAGGCAAAGAGATTTTCCATATTCCCCCAGTTGTATATGTTGATTTACTGTCAACATCCTGCAGAGTTGTACATTTGTTACACCCAATGAAGCTACACTGACACATCATTATTGCCCAAAGTCCATAGTTTACATTGGGATTCACTTTTGGTACTGTACATTCCATTGGTTTGGACACATATAAAATGACATATTAGTATATTCATCATTATAGTCTCATACAGAGTAGTTTTACTGCCCTTAAAATCTTCTGCTATGATTTGAATGTGTCCCTCAAAAAGCATGTGTTGGAAATTTAATCCCCAATGCAACAGTGTTGGGAGGTGGGGCCTAATGGGAGCCTAAGGGCTCCACTCTCACAAATGTATTAATGCCTATTATAAGAGGGCTTCAGGATGCAAGTTCAACTTCTCACTCTCTCTTGCTGTGCATTATGACACAACAAGAAGACCCTCACGAGATGCAACTTCTTGATCTTGGACTTTGCAACCTCCAGAATCATGAGCCAAATGAATTTCAGTTCATTGCAAATTACCCAGTCTCAGGTTTTCTGTTACAGTAGCACAAAACAGACTAAGACATTCTTTCTCCCCTCTAATGCAAGAAAACCAATGATGTTTGTACTGTCACCATAGTTTTACCTTTTCAAGAATGTCATGTAGTTGAAATCGTACAATATGTTGCCTTTCAAATTGGCTTCTTTCACTTAGTAATATGCATTTAAATTTCTCCTATGTCTTTTCATGGCTTGATAGCTCATTTCTTCTTAGCACTAAATAATATTCTGTTGTCTGGATGCACCACAGTTTATTTATTCATTTACCTACTGAAGAACATCTTGATTACTTTCAAAGTTGGCAAGTATGAATAAAGCTGCCAATTACCACAGTTTATCCATTCACCTACTGACAGACATCCTGGTTGTCTTCAAGTTTTGACAATTCTAAATGGAGCTGCTATAAACATCCAGGTGCAGGTATTTGTGTAGACATAACTTTTCAATTCGTTTGGGCAAGATTACCACAGTTTATTCATTCACCTACTGACAGACATCCTGGTTGTCTTCAAGTTTTGACAATTCTAAATGGAACTGCTATAAACATCCAGGTGCAGGTATTTGTGTAGACATAACTTTTCAATTCGTTTGGGCAAATACTCAGGAGCATGATTGCTGAAAACATATGGTAAGAATATGTTTATATTTGTAAAAATCTTCCAAATTTTCTTCCAAACTGGCTGTACCATGCTGCATTCCCACCTGCAATGAATGAGAGTTCCTGTTTCTCCATATCCTTGTCAGCATTTGGGGTTGTCAGAGTTCTGGATCATGGCCATTCTAATAGGGGCATGTTGGTTTGTCATGGTTGTTTTAATTTTCATTTCCCTGATGACATTTGATGTGGAGCATCTTTTTTGATGAGGTCTCTGTTTATGTCTTTTTCCCATTTTTCAATCATGGTTTTTGTTTTCTTATATTGAGTTTAACAGGTTTTTTGTTTTTGTATATTATAGATAACAGTCCTTTATTAGATGTGTCTTTTACAAATATTTTCTCCTAGTCTGTGGCTTATCTTTTCATTCTCTTGACATTGTCTTTCACAGAGCAGAAGTTTTTAGTTGTTTTTCCTCCAAATTTTATTTTATTTTGTCAATATACAATGTGCTTGATTATTGTGGCCAATTACCGAAATCTCCCTCCATCCTCTCCCCCCTCCCTCCCAATAATGTCCCTTCTGTTCACTTGTCATATCAACTTCAAGGAATTGTAATTGATATGTCTTCTTCCCTCACTCTTCCCCCAGTTTTTTGTGTATTTATTTATTTATTTTTAGCTCC
>NW_007742876.1:12579-13072 GCF_000696425.1 Galeopterus variegatus
TTTAAAGTCACATAGTGTTATGCTTCCAGATTTATTTATTTATTTATTTATTTATTTATTTGCTCAGCATTGCTTTGGCTATGGGTAGTCTTTTGTTATTCCATATAAATGTCTGGATAGTTTTTTCCATTTCTGAGAAAAATGTCATTGGAATTTTGTCCCCCTTAAACAGGGACAGTTTGACTTTATCTTTTCCAATCTGGATGCCCTTTATTTCCTTCTCTTCTCTGATTGCTCTGGCTAGTACTTCCAACACTATGTTGAATAGGAGTGGTGATAGGGGCATCCTTGTCTAGTTCCTGTTCTTAAAGGAAAAGCTTTTCACTTTTCCCCATGCATGATGATATTGCCAGTGGGTTTATCATATATGGCATTAATTATGTTGAGATAGTTTCTATCTATACCTAACTTACAGATGGTATTTGTCATGAGTGAATGTTGAATTTTATCAAATGCTTTTTCAGCATCTATAGAGATGATCATAGGGTCCTTG
>NW_007742876.1:14096-14806 GCF_000696425.1 Galeopterus variegatus
TTCTAGTTCTTTAAGGTGAAATGTTAGGTTGTTCACTTGCCATCTTTCCATTCTTCTGAGGCGTGCATTTAATGTGGGAAATTTCCCCCCTTAGTACTGCTTTTGCAGTATCCCACAGGTTTTGTATGATGTATCATTATTTTCATTAGTTTCATAAATTTTTTGATTTTGTGTTTGATTTCTTCTTGGACCCATATGTCATTAAGTAGAATACTGTTTAATTTCCATGTGTTTGTGTAGTTTCTGGAATTTCATTTGTCATTGATTTCTAATTTTAATCCATTGTGATCTGAAAAAATACAATGGGTAATTCCAAATTTTTTGAATTTGTTGAGACTTGATTTGTGACCTAATATGTGATCTATCCTGGAGAATGATCCATGTGCTGATGAGAAGAATGAATATTCTGAGGTTGTTGGATGGAATGTTCTGTAGATATCTGCCAAGTCCAGTTGTCTAGTATGTTGTTTAGATCTTGTATTTCTCTGGTGATTCTTTCTCTAGATGATCTGTCCAATATTGACAGTGGGGTGTTCAGGTCCCCTGATATTATGGTATTAGTGTCTATTTCCTTCATTAGGTCTAATAGACTTTGTTTTATAAATCTGGCTGCGCCAACATTGGGTGCATATATATTTATGATTGTTACATCTTCTTGATGGATCAATCCTTTTATCATTAGGTAGTGGCCCTCATTATCTCTTTTTATG
>NW_007742876.1:19986-20414 GCF_000696425.1 Galeopterus variegatus
TTAATCCAGTCAGCCAGTCTGTGTCTTTTGATGGGGGAATTTAAGCCTTTTACATTGAGTTTTTATTGAAAAGTGTTGATTTAATCCTAGAATTTTATTGATTTTTGTTTGGATGTCTTAGGTGTCTTTTGTTCATTCTTTCTGATTTACTGTTTGTTTTCTATATTTGTTGGTTCCTTGGGTTGTAGATAGCTTTTTTGTTTGTTTGTTTTCTCTTTATGGATGCCATTTTTATTATACTAATGGGTTTTGATTTTTCTTGGGTTTTTATGGCAGTGGTAGTTGTTTTTCAGGTACCAAACCCAGTACTCCCTTGAGAATTTCTTGTAAGGGTGGTCATGTGGTAGTGAACTCCCACAGTTTTTCCTTGTCTGAGAAATATACTATTTGCCCTTCATTTTGGAAGGATAGCCTTGTGGGGTAGAGTA
>NW_007742877.1:0-446 GCF_000696425.1 Galeopterus variegatus
ATTTGGGAGGAGACCTCGTGGGTTGACTCCAAGATGAGGTACAGGTAAATAGGTAACACAGACAGGACATTGTTTAACTATTTGCCTTGCTTGTTCTTGGGTGATTTTATATAGGGACCAAAGGGTATGGGCATTAAGGTGGTGAAGAGAATGGGCAGTTTGAGCCTCAGATACAGGATTATTAAGGACAGCACCTATTAAATTTACAGCCATATCTGCCAGTTTGTTGCCCGCAGTTAAAGGGCCAGGTAGATTAGAATGTGCCCTAATATGGCCAATATAAAAAGGAGCACATTGTTTTTGAATTAATATTTGGCATTGAGAAAAAAGAGCAGTGGCAGTGGAGGTACTTTTAATTTGAGGGACAGTTTCCAACAAAGGGATAGACCTAGCAAGATAAGCACTGTCAGTGTAAAGATTAAAAGGTTTTTCTGGGAACTTTGAAA
>NW_007742877.1:3123-12451 GCF_000696425.1 Galeopterus variegatus
CAAATGATGAATCTTAGATTCCATAGTCTTTAAAGATTCATCGGCTGAGGAGCCCATGGGAGCAGAAGGAGTATTATAAGGGGGGGGGGGGGCGAGGTTGCTGCAAATCAGCCAAAAAAGCAGCCACAGGTGGCTTATAGCAGTCAGCTTCATACTGAGCAGCCTCCTTTTCCAAATCATCCCAATCAACCTCAGAGGAAACTGAATCATAAGCAGCCTCAACCACGCCTGTCTTATGACCTGATGGAGAATTGTTTCCCTGTTTAACATTATCATCCTCCAAAGAAATTAAGCCAATCTCTCCCTTTCGGGTAGAACAGATATCGGATTTCAAGCTGGCCTTTAAAATTCTTTCAGTTTGAGCGACTGTCTCAGAGACTTCTGGAGATCCCTCCCTGTTTTGAATCATATCCCTACCTAAATTCCAATAAGAAAAAGCAGTTACCGGAACGTTTTCCGGGCCAAAAGTTTCATAATAATCCTGTAGAGCATCACCAACTCTAACCCATTTCTTATAGTTTATAGTGCCCTCCTCAGGAAACCATGGGCACAAATTCCTGATAAAATCAAAAAAGCATAATAAACCACTTGTTTTAACCTTTACTCCTCACATCTTTAAAGCCTTTTGTAACTGTCTAATATACATCTCATGATGGCTCAATTCTTGCCCCATTATCAGGCGTTACTACTCACGTTGATCATAATGCAGCAGGTTCCCACAAAAGACCAAGGTCCCTCAATTCGGACGGCCGTCCCTTTATTGCACCTTTTTCCTCATGGGATCCCCCGTATCACAGGTCCCATGTTGGGGCGCCAAAAATGTCCTGACCCGTGGGATATTTAATGCAGACCCTGGAGGGGGGAGTGGGAATGGGATGGAAGCAAGAGACGCAAGAAATGGAGACAAGACAGTATTCTGATCAAGTCTCGTTTATTGGTTTGAAAGTTACAGCTTATATAGGGAAAAAGCAGGCATGCCGCAAAGGGTCTGGAATGTAAAGATATGATAACATCTTGAGGAGAAACAAAGACAGGACATTCAAAGTAAAGGTTGCTGCCCAGAATGTTTATGGTTAAACAGTTTCTGGAGAAGGATAAAAGGTCACTTGCAAATTAACTTGCATAGCCAGGAGCAAGCAGTTTCTGGCACAAGCAGATTATGAGGCAACTGTCACGGCCACACAAAGAGGGGAGTGGGGCTGCTCGCTCCCAACACTTTCTAAGATATTTTTCTGTGCATACATGTCTTAGTTTTTTCTATGCTGCTGTAACAGAATACCTGGCACCAGGTAACTTATAACAGAAATTTACTGGTTCAAATTTCCAGAGGCTGGGAAGTCCAATATCAAGGTGCTGGCATTTGACTGGAGCCTTCTTGCTGTGCCATAACATCGTACAGGTCTAGAGGGTGAGAGAGAGCGAGAAGGGGTCAAAGTCACCCTTTTACAATGGCACCAATCCCACTCATGGGAGTGGAGCTGTCACAGCCTTATCACTTTTCAAGGGTCTCACCTCTTAATACTGTTACAATGGCAATTAAACTTCAACATGAATTTTGTAGAGGATGAACGTTTAAACCATAGCAATGCACCAGCACTTCTGACAGTTAATTTTATGTATCAACTTGGATGGGCCATGGGGTGCCTATATATTTGGTCAAACATTCTGGGTGTTTCTATGGCAATGTTTTTGGGTGAGTTTAACATTTGTTTATTGTAGCAAAACATGCATAACGTAAGAATTTCCATTTTAAGCATTTTTAAACATACAATTATGTGAAATTAATTATATTCACAATGCTGTGTGACTACTACCTCTATCTATTTTCAAAACTTTTTCATCATCCTAAACATAAACTATATACCCATTAAGCAATAACTTCTCATTATTACTCTTCCCCCATGCTCCCATTTCTGGTAACCTCTAATTTACTTCTGTCTCTGAATTTTTTTCAATTTATTTTTTCTTATTTGATCCATGATAACTGTATGTATTTGTTCAGTGCAATATGATATTTGGGTACATTTATACTGTGTGCAATGATCATATCATTGTGTTTAACATATCCATCACCTCAAATATTTGTCACCTCTTTCTGTGGGAAACATTCAACATGCTCTCAACTAGCCTCTTGAAGTTATACAATAATTTGTTGTTGGCTACAGTCTCCCTATATTTCTATAGAATACTAGATCTTATTCTTCACATCCCTCTACAATTTTGTAGCCATTAGGCCTTTTGCTGTACCCCCCTCCCCTCCCCTTACTAGTCTTTTGTGACCACGATTCTACTCTCTAATTCTATGAAATCAACTTTTTTAGCTTCCACATATGCGTGAGAACGTGAGGTATTTCTCTTTCTGTGCTTGGCTTATTTCACATAATCCAATTTTCTCCAAGCTCATTAATGTTGTTGCGAATGGCAGAATTTCATTCTTTTTATGGCTGAGTAGTACTCCATTGTGAATATATGCCACATTTTCCTTATACAGTCATCCATTGATGGACATTTAGGTTGGTTCCATAGTTTACCTATTGTAAATAGAGCTGTGATGACCATGGGAGTGCAGATATCCCTTCCATATGATGATTTCCATTCCTTTGGATATATACTCAATAGTGGGATTACTGGATTGTATAGTAATTCTATCTGTAGTTGTTTGAGAAATCTCCACACTGTTTTCCATAATGACTACACTAATTTACATACCCACCAACAATCTATAAGAGTTCCCCTTTCTCAGCATCCTCTCCAGCATTTGTTATTTTCTGTCTTTTTGATAATAGCTCTTCTAACTTAGAGTTTCCTTAGAATTGTTGCTCAAAATTCCTTTTCAGTCATTTCAAGAACTTCCTGTTCTATAGGATCTGGTATTTGAGAATTATTATATTCCTTTGGTGGTGTCATAATTTCTTGTTTTTTCATATTTGTAGTATCTCTCCATTGGTGTTTAGTCATCTGGTAGAGAAGTTACTTTTTCTAGTACTCTGGAATTGAGTTAGCTGAGAGGGAGTTCCTCTTGCAGGTTTGTTTTCTAATGATGGTTGAATGGCATGTTTTAGTATCGGTTCCAGGTAGACACTGTAGTGTAGTCTCTGTGTAGGTACTTTGGCTGAATTCAGTGTTGGATTTGCATGAGAGTGCCTCTGTGTGACCTAGTCCCTGGGACGTTTATTATTTCCTTGCTGAGGTTGGCGACACTATATTGGTTCATCAGGACATGGGCAAGCTCTCAAATTTTGGGGGTAGCACCTTGGAGTCTTGTCACTCTTAGATTATAGCGGGTGTTCTTGAGTGGGACCCTGGCCAGCTCACCCTGGCTCTAATGGGTGCACTGGGATATACTAGTGCTTCTCAATTTGAATGGATGAGTCTACATGGGTTTTCTCTTTCGTCTTTCCCTGGGCTCTGCTGGTGACACTCCTTCTGTCTATGCCAATGAGTGATCACCAGGTAACCTATGAGGTAGTGGTGGTTGCCGTTGTGGCAGCAAGCTGTCTTTGTGGCAGCGGGTGCTGTGGCAATGGCTGTCACAGCCCACTCATTCTGCACTGGTGTCTGCAGCAGTGGCAGGGAGTGTTGCCTGGGGGCCTCTGTGGCAGCTGGGTGGGCCTCTTGGGGGCAGGGTCTCACTTGCCTGGGTCCTGCAGGGCTGCCAGTCACTCAGGCAGGTCCTCTGTGGCAGCTGTTTTTCATGTCATCTAATCCATCCTACTTTTCCTTTATGTTTTGTATATTTTGAGTCTTGTTTAAGAAATTCTCTCACAGACCAGGGTTGGAAAATACACTCCTATATACTTTTTCTAAATATTGTGCAGTTTTATCACTAATATTTAACTCTCTAAATGATATGGTGTGCACACATGTGGGGGGACACATCTATGTGTGTGTCGAGAAATAGGTTAAAATTTTAATATTTTTAGTGCGTGTAACTATTTTTATTTTTCCTGTGTAGAAAACCAACTGTCCCAGCACCATCTAGTTAAAAGTCTACCCCCAATGATGTGAAATGCAAGTTCTGCCATATATCAATTTCTGCATATGTGGGAATCTGTTTCTGGACCCTCTATCCTGTTCATCAGTTTATTTGTTCATCTTCAAGCCAATACCAATCTGTCTCAATGACTATTACTTTAAAATAAGTCTTGATATCTGCAGGGAAAATAGGGACTTTGCCTTGTTCTTCTACTTTTTCATAAATGTTATGGATATTCTTGACATTTTGCTTTTCTTAAAAATCTTAGAATCAATTCAAGTTCAATGAAAAATGCTTAATTTTGTCGGGGATGCAATGAATCTACATATCAATTTGGAAAAAATAGTGATTTTACAATATTGAGTCTTCCTAGCCATAAACATGGTATAAGTTTACTTTTATTTAGGCTTCTTTTAATGTCTTTATGTCTTTCAATAAAATGTTATACTTTTATCCATAAAGGTTTTGTGTATCTTTTAAAATTAGATTTATTATGAGGAAGCATATGACTTTTATAGCTATTTTAAATGATATTTCCTTTAAAATATGGTTTCTAACCTTTGTTTCTGGTGTATATAAAACACGCCATTTTATCTTCTCATTTGTAATATTTATAGACTAATTAATTCAGTGACTGAAGACAAAAAAATTATTTCTGATTATATTCACATAAAAGGATGCTGACTATAATTTTTACTGATGCCTTTGAATTGGCCAATGTAATGTAAGCCTGAAGGGAAAAAATTCCAGTAAATACCTCATATTCTAAAAAAGAGCTGTCAACTCTTACAGCCAGACACTTCTTGAGATTATTAAGATGTGGGCTGAGTCAGCTCAGCTTCCTCTGCCCCTCACTCATTCATCCCTTTTCCTAGCCTGTACAAGCAGAATATGGGGGAGGGTGGGATAGAATCTCAAGAGTTGTAAGTCGGAGACCTAGAGGAGAAATGTTTTTTATTTTTTCAGTCCTTCTGCATGGAGGACTGGAGGGGTCCTCCTTTCCCAAAACCAAGTTAAAAAATCTCCAAAGACAATAACTTGTAAAAATCGGGGATCCCACACAAAAGGAAGAGAGTGGCATCTCATCCTCTGGCTGAACATGTGCTTAGACAGCAGGCTTGCTGTGCAGCCCTGGGCCTACACAAACAAGGATAAGAGAAGAGGAAAGATATGTAAGGGTAGAGAGACAGATGGTAATGGAGCATCCTATACACCCGTGATTAGATGGAGGTAAGAATCTGTGAATCTCCTATGAGTAAAATGTACACCAAAGACAATATCTGAGTCTCAGTTCTTTTTGTTAGGACTTACAAAATCATCACTTATTAACCCATTCATGAACCTTTTTTCTACTTTGTTTTACATCAGGAGTGCTAGTCGCTGTCACAGTTTATAAAAAGTTCCACATTGGGTTCAGCTTAATAATTGCCAGAGCACTTTTAATTTTTTTCAAGATTACTACAAACTTGAACAGAAGGGCAAGACTAAAATGTAATTATCAGTACTTCCTGGTCTGGAACAGCTCAACTTCTCTCAAGGACTTCTCAGTTTACTCATAGTTCCTTCTTCCCTGCTTACTTTGATAAAAATATCCACATCTCCACATTTAATTCACAGACGTAGAATAATTATGGGAAAAGATATACATGCATGCATGCTCTTCAACTTAGTAAAATTATTTTAAATTTTCCATATCCTTTTATTTAATTTTTTGGCAGCTAGCCAGTATGAGGATCTGAACCCTTGACCTTGGTGTTATAAAATCATTGTCTAACCAATTGAGCTATCAGTCCAGCTGCATATTGCTTTATATTAACTCTTTTCTGCATTACAACTACTTTTTTGTACACTTTTGATTGTTCTTATGAACTCATGGCCCTTCACACAATCAGCTTGTTTCAAGTAACCAAGTTGTTGCCCAAAGTGTTATAAATTGGTCAGTGGGAGTCCATTTCAGTTAGCTCTTGGATATTTTTATCACTGACATTCTTGAGCATCTCCTTGCTTTCTGACACAAGCAGAATGTTCCAGACCCATCCTAAGCTTTTCTATGCCCCTGCACTTCACCCCAACTTCAACTGATATGTCGTGGAATAAAACACAAAGCTACTTCCCAAGGAATTTCATTAAGTGGAGTAGAGTATAAACCAGAATGTCAGCCACAGGTGTTCACATGAGAGTTTTGGTGGGGAAAAGAGCTGCTGCTACTATTGTTCAGTCACTTTTTGTATCGTAGCTGCAAAATAATTCTTACGTAAGTTTCTGAGTTCATCTTGTTTTTTTCTAATTATACACACAGTGAATCTGGACCCTCCTTTTCTAGAATTCTGGGGTTTCATTGATGACCATAGCTTTCTTTTTCTCTGACAGTCCTCACTATGCAGATGAGGGTGCCGAGGCTCAGGAAGAGGTTAATTGCCCAGGTCACACAGCTGAGAAAGTCAAGATCTGACCTGAAGTCAGTCTGATTCCAAAGTCCAAGCACTCTCTTCTACAGTGAGGCATCTCTGCACATAGTTCTTGCCTCAATGACAATTTGAGCTGCTCAAAAGCTCCCTGCATCTTACTGCAACCACAGTGAATATCACTGAGGAGGAAGACAGGTTGGTGCAATGAAAAGATAGCGGTCTTTGAGGCCAGAAGAATAGGGCTGAAACTTGGTTTTTTGTACTTAACAATATATGTTAAACAAATTTTCATGATCCAGGCACTTCTCAGCTCCCCTCCTGCTTTGCAATTTCAAAGTTTGTTGTTTTCGTGATACTGGACTTTACATAACAAGCCCATTTTAGGTATTGATAGATAAATAAAATCAAAATCTTTACCTTAGCCTCCACGTTACTGAATGATCATGCCCCCAGCCACTATATGCTTCATCTCCTTCCACACTCTCCATTTCTCTCTCTAATTGTGGGTAGAAGTGAAGTCATGAGAAACGAAGCTGATAGACCATGAGCTCCTCAATAGCAGGGACTTTGTCTATCTTGCTCACCATAGTATTCCTGCATTCCCCAGTGACCAGCACAAAGCCTGGTCCAGAGGAGCAATAAAGGAATTGACTCATTAATTATAAAGGATTTTGAATACTAGACCATTGTAATGTTTTAAGCAGAAGAGTGACAGGACCACATTTCTGTTTTAGAATGATCCCTTTCTTGGCTGTATCTGGAAAGGACCTAGAGAGTGGTAGGGTGGAGGAAGACTTTACCGAGCCTGGTAGCCTTCATAAAGGATGGGAAAATGGACTTTTCCACGAGCAAGGTGATTTTCTAGACAGCTTGGAGTCTTTGAACAAGGGGATCACATTCCATGGGTACAAATCTCTTACCACCACAAATCCACTATTTGTGCTCTTCTGCTGTTGTTTTGACTGCGGATTGCTTACTCTCATTTATGGGAAAAAATATTTGCAATGTATGTAACATACAAATAGATAAAACACAGAGGGCTTATTTTTTTGTGTCACAGTCCAGATTCTCTCAAATCTATTTTCTTTCCTCCCACTGCTAGTGGGACCCTACAAACATCTCCCATAACTGGCCCTATAATCACTCATGTTACTACCACCAGAAATGAAGACCTTGCTTACAGTTCACATAGTTCTGCTCTGCATAAAGTCATAGCAATGTTCTCATAATATCCTGGGTTTTGGTTCCTGTAAGGCCTCGGGGAAGAAGGTCTACCTAGTGCAAGGTGACAAAAACTCTCTCCTTAACCAAATTTTAGTCAATACTCTCCCTGTCTTTGGGGCTTGTCCACAAGAGCAAGAATCTTTTCTTTAAAAAACATATTTTTTAATTGACACATATTGACTGTACATATATACGGAGCACAAAGTTATATTTCAATACATGTACACAATGTGTGATCATATCAGGGTAATTAGCATATTCATCATTGCAAAAATTCATTTCTTTGGGATCATTTCTTTGTGATTTGAGCTCCTCTAGTCTAGCCATTTGAGAACATACAATAAATTATTGTTAATTATAGATGCCTAGCACTGCTGTAGACCACTAAAACTTATTTGTCCCATCTACCTCTTCCTATCCCCCCACCCCCTCCCAGCCTCTAGTAACCAAAATTCAATTCTCTACTTTTTAAAGCTCAACTTTTGAGAGGAAGATGGCAGACTAGAGGTGCCCAGGGCACATTCTTCCCACAGAAAAGGACTGGAACAATAAATAGCTAAATACTGACAGGAGCATAAGTGGGAGAGTGTTGGAGTACAGGAGACTGGTGGAATCTCTGTGGAGCATAAAAACCCAAGATGGCAGCACAGAGAGGAGAGAGAGGAACACAGCCTCAGCCACCACATCTCTGTCACCAGGATCAGTGCAGGAGAGACTTTCCCTTGCAGGGGGAAAAGGTAGGCATTGGGCCCAAACCAAACCCCATCTTCACCACAGAGGCCTGCAGCTCCTACTGCAGGAGGATTCCATAGTGGCCTGCAATATATGAAGTTCATCGTTATAGAACTGGAGCACATATTGTGCACTCCCCATCCCCCACCCATGAGACCCAAGCTGATGCAGTACAGCTCCATTTTGGAACCAGAGCCACTGTGGAGCATACCCTGCCCTGGGTCCATTAGCCACTCTGTTTTTCCAGCCTTAAGGCTCCACAGTCTTCCTTGTGCACTCACAGGAGAGGATACAATGTCTTGATCCCAGCGGCTTGAATCATGAACCCAGGGATGGCTGTGTCCCCAGCCCTGCACATCTGTGAAGCCAAAGCCAGGCCTGCTGAACTGACAGACCCCCATGTCCCAGTCCAGAGATCAGATAGGCAGACCTACCACACACAATCCAGAGTGCTGAGTTCTGTGCACCGAAGCTTTGAACCCAGACAAACAGCTCATGGTTCTCCATCCTAACAAAGACACTTCTGAGCCAGTGGAAGTAAGCATATTCATGCTCTCCCAGAGAGGCAGCCAGGAGGTCTCACCGTTAATAGTCCTGCCCAGCAACCTCACCCATCACCTGAGAAGCATCTGGCAGGGACCCCTCATGGCAGGCCTGCTTCATGGCCTCACCCACTGCTTGAAAAGCACCTGGCTGGACTCCCTCTGTAGCCCTGTCTAGTGGCCTCACCCACTGCCTTAGAAGTGGCTGGCTGGGCCTCCTCTTTAGTCCTGATTAGCAAGCTCACCCACTCCCTGAGAAGTGGCTGGCTGAGCCCCTTCTGCAGCCCTGTCTAGCAGTGGCTGGCGGGGACCCCTTGTACAGGCCTACTTCACAACCTCACCCACTGCCTGAGAAGCAGCTGGGCCACCTCTTCAGCCCCATCTAGCAGCCTTACCCACTGCTCAAGGAGCAGCCAGCTGCTCCCTCTGCCCCCCCCCCCCCCCCC
>NW_007742877.1:13451-20411 GCF_000696425.1 Galeopterus variegatus
CCCCCCCCCCCCCACTGCAGCCTTGTCTAGTGGCATCACCCATTTCCAGAGAGGCAGCTGCCAGGGTCCCCTCTCCTCATCCCTGCCTAATAGCCCCACACTTTATCTAGTTGAAAGCCAAAGACACATTTGCAGGTGAAAGTCCTTCCCATGCAGGTCCTCTACAATATTCAAAGAGGTGACTATTCTATGAGATGCACAGATATCAGCACAGGGAAACAAGAAACATGAAATAACAGGGAAACATGACACCACCAAAGAAACACACTCATGCTCCAATAACTGATCCCAAAGAATTGGAAATTGCCAACTTTACAAAAAGAGGAATTCAAATTAATTATCTTAAGGAAACTCACTGAGATACATATGAATACAGGCAAACAATTCAATAAAATCAGAAACACAATTCATGATCTGATTGAGAAATATAACAAATAGATAGGTATGAAAATTCAATCAGAAGTCATGGAATTGAAGAATACATTGAATAAAAAAATCCAATGGTCCCAACAACAGACTAAATTATGCAGAAGAAATAATTTCTGATCTTGAAAAAAACTGATTTGAAGTAACCCAGGAAGGCAAAAAGAGAAAAGCAAAAAACATTAAGAAAAATGAACAAGGCCTACAAGATTTATGAAACACTATCAAGCAAACAAATATTTGAATTATGGGCATTCCAGATGTAGAAGAAAACAAAAAAGATATTGAAAACTTATTTAATGTAATAATAGCTGAAAACATTTCTAGTGTTAGGAAAGATAGGAACATCCAAATCCAGGAAACTCAAAAGTCCCCAAATACATTCAACCCAAAAAGGTCCTCTCTAAGATACATTGTAGTCAAACTAAAAAGTTAAAACCAAAGAGAGAATTCTGAAAACAGGAAGAAAAAAGCATCAAGTCACTTATAAGGGAATCCCCAATAGACTTAACAGCAGACTTCTTAGCAGAACCCCTACAGGCCAGGAGAGAATGGGATGGTATATCCAAAGTGCTGAAAGAAAAAAAAAAAAACTGTCATCCAAGAATATTATAAGCAGCAAAGCTATCCTCTGGGAATGAAGGAGAAATAAAGTCTTTTTCAGACAAGGAAAAATTAAGGAAATTCACCGCGATTAGTTCAGCCTTACAAGAAATGCTTAGGGAATTCTTACATCTAGAAGAGAAGGAATGATAACAACCATCATGAAAACACCTGAAAATATAAAACTTACTGGTAAAATAGATATACAAATTAGAAAGAGAAAGGAATCAAATCTTATTGATACAGAAAACCAACAAACTGAAAGGATAAATAATAAGAGAAGAATAAAGGAACAAAGAATACTCAAAATAATCAGAAAACAACCAACAAAATGACAGGAGTAAGACCTCACATATCAATAACACCCTTGAGTGAAGATGAATTTAAATGTTCCAATTGAAAGATATGGACTGGCTGAATGGATAATAAAAACGACATGATCCATCCATATATTGCATAAAAGAAACACATCTTACCTACAAAGACACACAGGCTGAAAGTGAAGGGATGGAAAAAGATATTCCATGCAGATGGAAAACAAAAGCAAGGAGTAGCTATACTTATATCAGATTAAGCAGACTTTAAATCAAAATCTGTACTAAGAGGTAAGAAAGGGCATTATAAAATGATAAAGGGATAAATATAGCAAGAGGATATAACAATTGTAAATACATATGCACACAACACCAGGTCACCCAGATATATAAAGCAAATATTATCGGATCTAAAGGGAGAGATAGACACATTAATAGTTGGGGACTTTAACTCCCCACTCTCATCATTGGACAGATCATTGAGATGGAAAATTAACAAAGAAATGTTGGATTTAAATGGCTCCATAGACCAGATGAAACTATAAGACATTTACAGAGCATTTCATCCAATAGCTGCAGAATACACATTCTTCTCATCAACACATGGAGCATTCTCTAGGACTAACCATATGCTGGGTCACAAAAATAGTAAACAATTTTAATCAAATCAAAATCATATCAAGTATCTTTTCTGACCATAATGGAATAAAACTAGAAATTAATAACAAAAGAATTTTTCAAACTATAAAAATACATGGAAATTAAACAACGTGTTCATGAACAACCAATGGGTCAAAATAGAGCTTAAGAAGGAAATCAGAAAATTTCTTGAAACAAATGAAGACAAAAACACAACATACCAAAATTTATGGAGCACACTCAAAGCAGTATTTACAGGAAAGTTTATAGCAAGAAACATCTATATCAAAAAAATAAAAAGATTTAAAATCAACAACCTAACAATGCACCTCAAGGAATGGAAAAAGCAAGAACAAACCAAACTCAAAATAAATAGAAGAAAGGAAATAATAAAAATAAGGTCATAAATAAATGAAATTGAGATAAAAATACAATATAAAAGATCAATTGAACTTAAACTTGGTTTTATGAAAAGATAAACAAGATTGGAAAACTATTAGTCAGACTAATCAAGAAAAAAAAAAGAGAAAAGACCCAAATAAATAAAATCAAAAATGCAAAAGGAGACATTACAACTGATACCACCAAAATACAAAAGATCAATAGAAACTATTCTGAACGACTATATGACAATAAATTCCTGGACACATATGCCTTACCAAGACTGAACCAAGAAGAAATAGAAAATCTAAATAGACCAATAACAAGAAATGAGATTAAATGGGTAATAAAAAGTCTTCCAACAAAGAAAAGCCTGGGACCAGAAGGCTTTACTGCTGAATGCTACCACACATTTAAAGGAGAATGAATACCAATACTTTTAAAACTATTTCAAAAAATTGAAGTGGACAGAATTCTTCCAAACTCATACTACGAGGCCAGCATTACCCTGACACCAACACCTGGCAATGACACAACAAAAGAAGAAAACTACAGGACAGTATTCCTAATGAACATTGATGCAAAAATCCTCAATAAAATACTAGCAAGTGCAATCCAATAGCACATCCAAAAGATTATGCATTATCATCAAGTGAGATTTATCCCAGGGATGTGAGGATGTTTCAATATGTGCAAATCAATAAATGTGATATATTGCGTAAACAGAATGAAAGAAAAAAAAACATATGGTCATCTCAATAGATGCAGAAATGGCATTTGATAAAGTTCAACATCCATTAATGATAAAAACTATCAACAAATTAGGTATAGAAGGAAAGTATCTTAATACAATAAAGGCTATATAACACAAATCCACGGCTAACATCATGCTGAAACCTTTCCTCTACAAATCGGAACAAGTCAATGATGCCCACTCTCATCATTTCTATTCCACACAGTACTGAAAGTCCTAGCCAGAGCAGTTTGGCAAGAGAAAGAAATAAAGGGCAGGCAAATTGGAAAATAGGAAGACAAATTGTCCCTGTTCGCAGATAACATGATTTTATATGTAGAGAAACCTAAAGATTCTACCGAAAACTCATAGACCTGATAAACAAATTCAGAGAAGTTGCAGGATTCAAAATCAACGTAAAAAGATCAGTAGCATTTCTATACACCAGCAATGAACTTGCAAGAAAAGAAATCAAAAAGTTTCTCCCACTTAAAATAGCAATAAAATAACATAAAATACTTAGGAATAAATTTAACTAAGGAGGTGAAAGACCTCTACAAGGAAAACTATAAAACACTGATGAAAGAAATTAAAGAAATAATCCCATTTGTTTATTTTTTCTTTTGTTGCCTGTGCTTTTGGAGTCTTACTCATAAAGTCTTTGTCCAGCTCTACATCCTGAAGTGTTTCCCCTATGTTTTCTTTTAGGAATTTTAGAGTTTCACACCTGATATTTAAGTCTTTAATCCATTTTGAGTTGATTTTGGCATATGGTGAGAGGTACGGATCTAGTTTCATTCTACATATGGATATCCAGTTTTCCCAGCACCATTAATTGAAGAGGTAGTCTTTTCCCCAATGTATGTTCTCAGTGTGTTTGTCAAAGATCAGTTGGCTGTAAGTCCGTGGGTTGATTTCTGGGTTCTCTATTCTGCTCTATTGGCTCAAGTATCTGTTTTTATTCCAGCACCATGCTGTTTTGGTTATTATAGCTTTGTAGTATAGTTTGAGTCAGGTAGTGCTATGCCTCTGGCTATTATTATTATTATTATTATTATTATTTTGCACAGTATTGTTTTGGCTGTTCAAGGTCTTTTGTTGTTCCATATGAATGTTGGGATTGTTTTTTTCCTATTTCTGTGAAGAATGTCATTGGTATTTAGATGGGGATTGCATTGAATCTGTAGATCACTTTGGGCAGTATGAACATTTTCACAATGTTAATTCTTCCAATCCAAGAGCATGGAATATATTTCCATCTTCTTGTGCCATTTTAAATTTTTTTCAGCAGTGATTTGTAGTTCTTGTAGAGATCTCTCATCTCCTTGGTTAAATTGACTTCTAGGCATTTTGTTCCTTTGGTAGCTGTTGTAAGTGGGCTCACTTTCTTCATTTCTTTTTCTGCTGGTTAATTACTGGAGTATATAAATGCTGCTTACTTTTACATGTTAATTTTGTATCCTGCAGCTTTCTGAAATCTTTTATCAGCTCTAAGAGTTTTTTTGGTAGAGTATGTTTGTCTGTATATAGGATCATATCACCTGCAAACAGGGACAGTTTGACTTCCTCTTTTCCAATCTGGATGCCCTTTATTCCTTTCTCTTGGCTGATTGCTCTGGCCAGTACTTCCACTATTATGTTAAATAGGTGTGGTGAGAGTGGGCATCCTTGTCTTGTTCCTGTTCAGGATGAAATTGGCAGTGGGTTTGTCATATATGGTTTTTATTGTGTTGATATACTTTCCATCTATCCCTAATTTGCTGAGAGTCTTTATTATCATGGGATGTTGAATTTTTTCAAATGCTTTTTCTGCATCTATTGAGATAATCATATGGTTTTTGTCCTTGATTTGGTTGATGTGGTGTATCACAATTACTGACCTGCATATGTTGAACCATTCTTGCATCTCTGGGATAAATCCCACTTGATCAAGGTGTATAATTTTTTTGATGTGGTGCTGTATTCTGCACAGCAAAAGAAACAATTAATAGAGTGAAAGGCAACCTATAGAATGGGAAAAATATTTGCCAACTTTGCATCAACAAGGGATTAATATCAAGAATATACAAAGAACTCGAGCAACTTAACAGTAAGAAAACAAGTATCCTGATTTAAAAATGGGCAAAGGAGTCAAATAGTCATATCTCAAAGGAAGACATACAAATGGCCAAGAGACATATGAAAAAATGCTCAACATCACTAAGCATCAGGGAAATTCAAATCAAAACCTCATTGAGATATCATCTCATGCCAGTTAGACTGGGTATTATCAAAAAGACAGAGAATAACAAATGCTGGTGGGAATGTGGAGAAAGGGGAACTCACCTACACTGTTGGTGGGACTGTAAAATAGTGCAGCCATTACAGAAAACAGTATGGAGGTTTGTCAAACAACTACAGCTAGAACTGTCACATGATCCAGCAATCCCACTGCTGGGTATATACACAGAGGAATGGAAATCATCATGTCGAAGGGAAATCTGTACACCAATGTTTATTGCAGCACTATTTACAATAGACAAGAGTTGGAACCAGCCCAAATGTCCATCATCAGATGAGCGGATACAGAAAATGTGGTATATGTACACAATGGAATACTACTCTGCTATAAAAAAGAATGAAATACTACCATTTGCAGCAACATGGGTGGACTTAGAAAAAATTATATTAAGTGAAATAAGTCAGGCACAGAAAGAGAAATACCACATGTTCGCACTTATTTGTGGGAGCCATAAATAAATAAATAAATACACAAACAAACAGCGGGAGTGGGAAAGAAGACACAACAATCACAATTCCTTGAACTTAAGACAAGTGAACAGATATTCTGTTGATGGGCAGGAGGGGGGAGAGAGAAAGGGGAGAGAGAATTCACTAAAGGAATGTGAAAATCAACTAGTTGTATATTGATAAAATAAAATAAAATACAAAATGGGCAAAAGACCTGAATAAGCAGTTCTCAAAGGAAGATATACAAATGGCCAACAGACACAGGAAAAAAATGCTCAGCATCACTCAGTATCAGGGAAATGCAAATCAAAACCATATTGAGATATCCTCTCACCCTAGGTAGACTGGCTACTACCAAAAAGACAGAGAATAGTAAATGCTGGCTAGGAGGTGGAGAAAGGGGAACCCTCCTCCGCTGCTTGTGGGTTTGTAAAGTAATGCAGCCACTACTGGAAAACAATATGGATGTTCCGCAGACAATTAGAGATAGAGCTACCATAAAATCCAGCAACCCCTCTGCTGGGTATATACCCAAAGGAATGGAAATCATTGTGTCAAGGGGATTCTTGAACTGTCATGTTTATTGCAGCTCTGTTTACAACAGCCAGGAGTTGGAACCAACCTAAATGCTCATCAACAGATGATTGGATAAGGAAAATGTGGCATATATACTCAATGGAATACTACTTGGCCAAGAAAAAGATTGAAACTCTGCCATTCACAGCAACATGATGAACTTAAAGAAAATTATGTTAAGTGAAATAAGCCAGGAACAGAAAGAGAAACAGTGCATGTTCTTACTCATCAGTGGGAGCTAAAAATTAAAGAAAAAAAAGGCACAAAGAAAAGAAAGAAAGAATGAAGGAAAGAAGGAAAGAAAGAAAGGAAGGAAAGAAAGAGGCCATAATCACAGGGATACATTGAACTTATAATAAAAAAGAGAAAAAAACTGTAGTTATTAGAGATGAGATGGAAGAGGGGGGAGGGGTTAGTGAGAAATTGGTTAAGTTTCTCAAAGATTGATGACATTTTGTAAACACGAATATACTAATTATCCTGATTTGACCACATCCTTTAATTTCAACTTGAATTTTGGAGGAGACAAACATTCAAACCATAGCAATGTTGGAAAGTTGA
>NW_007742878.1:0-17888 GCF_000696425.1 Galeopterus variegatus
CAGCTCACCCACTGACTTCCCAGGGGCTGCCCTCCAGCGGCAGGGCCCTGACAGCTCTCTCGGGACTTCCCTCTTACTCCCCATGGCTGGGACATTCCTGGGGCAAATATCCAAAGCACCCCAATCAGCAGCCCCAGCCAAGGTAGAGGGCGGTCCTGTGAGGAACCGATGACAGAATCATATTGGCAGGCACCTCTTCCATGCCAGTGCCCCAGGCTAGCCCTTGAACCCTGGGCCTCAAGCCAGGAGAACTGGAGCTCTGGTGTGGACCCTTCCTCTACAGTTCTCAGGGTGGGGACCCAGTGGCCCAAGCGGGCTCTACTCTAGGCACAGCTGTAGCTGTCAGGGACCTGAGAGGAGGGACATGCCATTTGGGTTTAACTCTCTCCTAAACTTATCCCTATGAGGCTTTTTCACCTGTCCTCTGCACATCCCCATAAGGAAGGTTTAAATTGGCTTGAATTTTGATAATTCGTATTACCAAAAAAAACGGTATATTGTAGGGCCGGCCCGGTGGCGCGCTGCTGTAGTGCGCTGCTGTAGTGCGCCGCTTGGGAGCGCGGTGGCGCTTCCGCCGAGGGTTCAGATCCCACATACAGACCGGTTCCCGCTCACTGGCTGAGCGAGGTGTGGGAGCAACACTGAGGGTTGTGATCCCGTTGCTGGTCCCGGTCCAGTACGGGCGCGACACTGAGGGTTGCGATCCGTTGCCGGACACGGAAAAAGAAGAAAAAAAAAAACAACAAAAAAAACGGTATATTGTAGATTGGATTCCTTTTCATAGATCACTGAGACCCCTCACCCCTTTGCTTGTTGTTTCTCCCAGTCTCCCACAAGGAAGGCTGACTCACTATTCCCTACGGCCAGACGCCTTTCTGTCCCTACTTTTACACACACACGCACACACACACACGCGCGCACATGCACACACATGCATCCTCACAGGTAAGGCCCTTCAGGTCTCCCACGGCTGTCCCTTCTTTGGGGCATCTCCCTCCATCACCAGCCCCTGCCAGTCCCCACCCGCACCTCCATTATCCATTCACAGTTCCCAGGACTTTCTCCTCTTGGAGTTCACCACATAAATAATACATTTATCTGTGTGGTTCTTAAAAATTAATGTCTGGTTCCCCCAAGACAGCATGCCCTAGGACGGCCAGGACCTGGGCTTTGTTTGTTTGTGTTTTTTTAATTCCATTTTGACTCACTGGCATCTTTTCAGAGCCTGACACCCATATTTTTTGATGAGTAAGTAAATTTGGATGCACCTTATAGGGATTGGCCTTTTTCTCATTCTGTTCTCATTACAACATTTGCTGAGGAAACCCTGCTCTGAAACTGCCATCCCCAGAAGCTTTCACAGAGGTCTATGTCTTCATCCTTCCAGACATCATCCCCATGTCCTGCCCATAGGTGAAGAGAACTTTCCAGCAAAGCCGCTATCCATATACACCCAGAACATCAGGGCACCCTGGGCTTCCCACAGCCATTTCTGCCCAGGCACCTGTGGTCAAAGCCACTTCACTGCTTGTCTGCCAAGGGGGTTGGGGTGTTTAGCATGCAGCTGAGGCTGGCTTATAAAATCACACCATCGAGAGAGCTACTTAAACAATTATGACTCTGTTGATTGTTTCTCAGAACAGGAGGGTATTCTTCATAGCTCATCTGCTCTGCAACCCATCAACTCTCTCTGACTTGGCTGGCTCCTTTGGTCACCACCACTTGTCATCTACAGGCACTTCACTACCTTCAGAGAACTGTCTGCAGAGAGCTGGGCAGGATGAAGGCTCAACAGTCAGCTGAGGTGGCGGGGTGTGGGGGACACCACTGGGTTCCTAGGGGCTGGATGGGATATTTCTACCATTTGTTCAAAAACTGGGCCTTTTTGTCCACCATTTGGAGCTGCAGCTGAAGAGTACATGCTTTCTGTGAGGATTCTGATTCACTGAGCACTGAACGGGGCTCAGTTCCTGACTCTGAGGGACCTTAGGCAAGTCGCTTAACCTCTCAGTGCCACCGGTTCCACGGCCATGAACAGCGTATGACAAGCCTGCCCCCACCTCTCTCACCCAGCCATTTCCAGAATTAATTGGATAATACTCACAGAGTGCTTTGAGCTTCCAAGAAAGAGGGGCACCTAAAACATGGGACAATTATTCTAATTATAACTACCTGGGACCTGCAGTACACAGTTTTGCCTTTTTATGTTATCACTGCACATAATCGTGGAAGAGTCAAGGCCACTTTTCCCAAAGGGAATGGTTTTAAGAAGCTCCATTTTCAAAGAAGAGCAGAGCTTACAAAACAGAAGCACATCCAACCTGCTGGCACTTGTAAAGAGTCCCTTCAGCCAGTTCCCATGGACAGCCTTTGGAGGCTTCAGCCATGGGGGCAGGAGCAGCCAGACAGGGAAACCGTGGCTCCTTCCCAGTGACAGAGGCCATGGAGGGGCTCCGTGATGAAGCTGGCCACCTCTTTCTTTGGTCTCTAATTTGTGTTGGCGTAAGGCTCCTCCAGGCCCACTGCAGGGTGGGCAAGCTCACTGGACCCGGCGCTGTGCGTCTTGTGAAGTTCTACATAAATGTGAGCCCTTGGGCTTCGTGTCTCCTGGCTTGGCTGACAGGTTAGTCTCCCTTGTAGGAAGCCAATAGACAGATGCTGCCAGTGTGGCCCCCAGATTCTGAATTGCCTGGATCTGCTGTGAAGTTCTACATAAATGTGAGCCCTTGGGCTTCGTGTCTCCTGGCTTGGCTGACAGGTTAGTCTCCCTCGTAGGAAGCCAATAGACAGATGCTGCCAGTGTGGCCCCCAGATTCTGAATTGCCTGGATCTGCAGCAGGAATCCATGCCTTTGAGTGGCTCTCTGTCTGTACTCCACCTCAGTCTATTCGGTCAGGCCCTGGATCTTCAGGAGAGCTGCTCCTAGAACCAGGGCAGGGGACGGGGTATTGGGACAGGAATCGACAGCAGGGCTGCCCTTACTGAAAGGGAGATTGTGGCATGATCCATGAAACCAGGTGCTGCCACCTGGGGCTCCTCCCAGGAGGCCCCCAGACCAGCATGTGTGGCTGGGGAGACCAGCTCCAGCAGCCATACACAGACAAAGGCACCCAAGGGCATTTCTGCACACCATGGTGGCTCTCTGATTTGCTGTGGCTGAGTTGTATCCATTCCAAAGGTCTGAAAGAGAGACATTTAGTTCAAGTTGGAGAGTTTGATGAACCAAGAAGCATTTGTCAAGCTACCAGCCAACTTTCATTGAGGCCAAGCTACATGCTCAGAGCTGGGAGCTCCAGAGGGGGACATAGAGAGAGAGAAAGCCCAGGGTTCATCCTTGGCGAGTCCTGAGTCTGCAGGACCCAGAGGACATCCTCACCTCACTCCGGACCTTGAAAGGAAGAGACTGGTGAGGGGCTGGGTGGGCAGAGAGGGCTTCTGGGAAGCGGAGGCAGGGGAAAGACAAGCTGGTTAGAAGCAAAGAGGACTGCCAAGCCAACCGGTGTACAGGAGCCCAGGCTACAAGTCCCGGGTGCCCATCTTATACCAGCATGTGGTGGGATGGCGGGCCAGTTTTGCTCTTCTGAGACCATGGGCAAGCCACTAAATGTTTCAGTGCACCATCACCTCCTAAGCAATAAAATGGTGTCACAGGACTGTCACAGGGAAGGAAGCCTACCATCATTATGTTCTCTTTTTATGACTAGCAACTAATACTTAATGAATGCCAACTGCACAGCACTGAGTGCATTACCTAAGGTGAACTTCCCCCCCAGTTTTACGAGATAGGTACTAATCCTACTTTAAAGAAGTTGAAACATAGACATGACATAATTTGACCAAGACAACTTAGTGTTTGGGTCTGGATTTAAACCCCAAGCCTTTGTCTTTAATCAGAGCCCTAACCCAGCATCCTGCTCATGGCCGGGATGACCTTGTAAATCATCACTGTCCCTAGAAATAGAATGCAAGCAACAAAGGCAATTTTCAGTTTTCTAGTAGCCACATCAAAGAATCAGGTAGAAATAATGTATTTTACTTAACTCCATATATCCAAAATATTATTTAACTTGTTATCAATGTAAAAAATATTAATGAGCTATTTTGCATTCTTTTTCTTATATAAGTCTTCAAAATCTGGTGTGAATTTACATTGACAGCACATCTCAGTAGCCATGTGTGGTTCCTGGTGCCTGCCATATAGGACAGCACAGGTATGTGTCACCTTCCAAACCAGGACTTTGAGGTGAAAGGAGGTGCCATAAATGATTACATGGGACAACAGGCAGAAACTAGGACTGTCCCAGGCAAATCACTTTTGTCAGATGCTTGGCAAATGCAGGTTCCCTTTTCCCACCCCCACAGCCTAAAACCTCCTGGGACCAGCGCACCCTCCCACCTACACCATCTCGTGCCCCTTCCTCTGCCTGAGTAATCTTTCCAAAGAACCTGTCTGCACCTTTGCTAATCTTTTCTATTTTATACATGTCTGCCCTTATTCTTATTACTTTCTTCTTCCTTATTTCTTCCGGTTTGTTCCGTGGCTCTTCTTCCAGTTTCTAGAGCTGAACACTTCGTTCCTTTGTTGTCAGCCTTTCTTGTTTCCTGTCAAATGTATTTAACAGCATCAATTTCCCTTTGTGTACTTTTCTCTCTGGTCTCACACATTTGGACATGTCACATCCTCAAGATCATTCCCTCCTAGGTTTTCCTAATGTCTTATTATTTCTATTTTAAATATGTTATTTAGCTTATAAACATATGAGATTTTTGATCCATCCTTTTGCTTTTAATTTCTAATTATATTCTACTGTGATCGGAGGATACAATTATATACCATACTGATCCTTTGGAGTGTGTGAAGACTTGCTTTGTAGCCCATCATGTGGTTTATTTTCATAAACCTTCTAATGTTGGGTGAGTCCCTTTTCTTAAGAAGCCACTCGCTGCCGGGTTAGCTTTCTGAAAGTACCAGATAACTCATGGCACCCCCTGTTTGAATCCACCCAAGCTCCCAGCCAAGCCTGGAGAATCTCCCAACATCTGAGTGTGGCCTCAAGGCCTCCCCATGGCCCAGCCCCCAGGGCAAGGTGTCTTTCACCTTTGTGGTCATGGCCTGTCCTGCCCTCGAAAGCCCAGATTCAGCTGTCACTCTCCTGGGCTGGTCTCAAAGAAACCCCAGGCCAGGAAGGAGCCATAGAGCCCAGTTCAGCAGAATGGGGACAGGGAGGGCAATTTCCTGAGCATCCAGGGAACCATCAGTGGAAGAAAATAATAATGGAAATAATAATAGCAGCTCATTCTTACTGAGCACTTACTAAGTGCAAGATATGGAGGTGAGAGCTTTACACAATTTATTACCTTATTTAATCTTGACAGCTCCTGATGGTATCTGAAACCCCTGTTAGAGCTGAGAAAACAAGGTCTCCAAATGTGGGGTCACTTGCCCACGGCTCTGTCTGGCTGCAAAGCTGGGGCTCTAAGCTACTTCACTGAGAAAACATGAGGCCAAGAACTGATCCATTTCTCAGAAAGGAAGGTCAAGGTAGGAAGGCGAAAGGGATCTACCCAGGCCCCAGACGTGGGGCCTTGGGAGTAGCTGGTCCTTTAGGGACAGCTCCTAGCCTCAAAAAACAACTGACATAACCTGGAAAGCCCCAGCTGCTCAAGAAAGCCAGAATCAGCTCCCCTGGGAGAAGAAGCCAGGGAGGATCATATGGAGGAAAAGCCAAACCACCTCTGACACCTGGAACTAGGGAGGGAGGCACAGGAAGACGAAAGGGGTGGGGAGGAACGCTTGCAATCTGCTCCTGGACTTTGTTTCCCTTCATCAGGTGGCAAAGGGAACTGAGAGTACGTAGAAAGTTTACCCACAGGCGGGCAGACCCTGACTTGCAGCCCCACAAATACAACCCAGATAAAGGCAAACGCAGACTCCGCCATGGTCCAGACACCCTGCTCCAATTTACCCTCCGCGCCAGCGCGGAGCCCGCCAAAGGTCATGCACAAGATAGAATTTGACACAATAAGACTCCACTCCCATGTTAATGCCCCTCAGATCAGGCCTGCAAAAGTGAAATAATAAATTTAGGAAAACAAGCAGAATGACCCGTCTGGTTGGTTGGTTTTTCTAGATACCATCTACATATTTTAGAAATGTACAACCTTCTAATAGAAATGAATAAACTACTCAACCATAAAGTTGCTATAGAAGATATGCTTGTTCTGATTCGAAAGGGCATCTGCTATCTGCAATATTGATAATACTTTTCAAATTTCATCTGCTTTTGTTTGCATTCTGTGTCGTCTGTTTAAACACACTGGGAATAATAATGAATCCCTGCATTATCTCTACTTTTTCAAGGCCGAACATATAACTTTATCACAAAAATAATTAAAATTCTTTGGCACTCTTGTATCTTTTCCATTAAACGTTATCAACCAGTGACAATAAACTAACATGAGCCCAAGGCTGGCCATGGGCCGCCTTTACAAAGAATGCATTTGTCCCCGGGCGAGAGACATGAATTTTCAGTTTACAGGGTCAGACGATCCTGAAGTTTTTTACAGTAGGAGACCACAAATCTATACCTCCTGTCCCCTAATGGGGGGTGGTGGCGGCCACAAGGTGCCCCATAAATTCTCAGGCAAGAATACACTTTAATAGGCAGAAAAACCTTGGCAGCTTAATAATTCTGAGTTGCAAATTTAAATATTTTACATATCATTAGACGTGGTGGCGGCCACAAGGTGCCCCATAAATTCTCAGGCAAGAATACACTTTAATAGGCAAAAAAACCTTGGCAGCTTAATAATTCTGAGTTGCAAATTTAAATATTTTACATATCATTAGACATTAAAAACAAAGATTTATGCTGCTCATCTCCGCAGAGTAAGGATTCCGTCGACTTCACACACGGCCATGAATCTGCTTGAGGTTCATTAGCTGAGCGTCTTCAGCTAAGAAAGCCCGTCGAGTGGAGGCCACCTCTAAATCATAGCTTTTATTTTCCCGCCATCAGGCAGCACTTGAGGAGATCCCCTCCCCTGGGCAATGCCCCACGCCAGCTCCCTGACCCACCAATGTCCAGGAACCACAGGGCAGGACCGCAGCCTCCCTGGCTAAGCTAGAACAAGCGTGACCGGACAGGCCAAGTCCCCTCTGCCTATAGGACCCCCATCATCTCCTATACCCTAAGGCCTGGGGGGCTCAGGGTAAGCTGCACTGTGCTGGGGGCGCAGGTGGGCTTCTGGATACTTCTTAGAGTCTGATTCATACACATAACTGGGGCCCTGGTTGATAGCCTCAGATGAGCTGGAGGAGGAAGAGAAGGGGAAAGAGGAGGTGGGAGGGAGGCAGAAGAGAGAGGAAGGACTCACAGCACAGGCCCTCAATGAGTAAACCGAGTCCCAGGGATGGAAAGAACCAGCACAGAATTATACAGCAATCGTGCTTTTCTGGGTACATGTGGAAGATCCACCATCTCTCTGCTGTCATGCCAAATCCCATTAGGTGACAATAAGAGAATTAAAAAGGCACAAGTCCACAAAAAAGACAGAATGGGAAGGGAGACCTCAGCAAAGGAGAATTTTGACAGAAGTTTCAGGGATGAATATGCTATGGATTGAATGTGTCCCCTCCAAAATTCATGTGTTGAAGCTTAATCCACGTTGTGGTGGTGTTGGAAAGTGGGCCCTTTTTGGAAGCGATTAAGTAACGAGGGCTGTGCTCTCATGAATGAATTAGTGCCTTGTAAACGGGCTGGAGGGAACTAGTTTAGGCCTTTTTTGCTCTTCTGCTCTTCTGCCACATGAGGACACAGCAACGAGGTGCCATCTTGGAAGCAGAGAGACCAGGCCCTCAACAGCCAGCACCTTGATCTTGGACTTCCCAGCCCCCAGAACTGTGAGAAAATAAATTTCTGTTGTTTATAAATTAGCCAGTCTCAGGTATTTTATTATAGCAGCCTGAACAGTCTAAGACAGATGGAAAGCAGATGGCGTAGCAGCCACCGACGGAGTGGGGCCAGCCCGTGCAACTGCAGTGGGGGACGCTTGGGGACTGGAGGCACCAGGGATGTCTCAGCGTGGGGTGCTGATGGAGCTAAAACTGGAGGGTGGGCTGAGAGTCAGAGTTACCCTGATAGTCTCCCAGCCCAATGCATACAGGAGAGTGCCCCATCAACCTGGCAGAAAGTGGAGCTCATTCTCTGGAGAAGTTGAGCAGAGGCAGAGTTCGCCCGATGAAAACAAGAGATGCAGAGAAGCGTCATAGGGATTGGGGAGCCCCAGCTTCCCTCAGCCCCGGAAATGGCCTCCGTGCTCATCCTTCCACCTCCATGCCTGCAGGAGGTCAGAGGATTTCTCATTGGCAAAAAATGACTGGCCCAAGAGAATGACCAACAGAGTCCACGTGTGGCATTTCCCAGGGAAATGAGCAGGTCACCTCCCAGTCACTCACAGCCAGCCCTGCCCACTGGTCCTAGAATATGCAGGGACAGCCCAGGGCCACTGAGTCTGAGGAAAACGTGAGAAACAAAGTCCAAAAGAATGTTTGAGAGTTGGAAGTAACGAAGAAGCAAGAGGAAATCCCCGCAGTGTTATCACTGATGCCCTGGAGAGGGAAGAAAAGACATGCCTCCACGAACAGGAATCAGAGACTGGCAAAAAGAGCATTTGCTGAAAAGAAAGAAGAAGAGCTTTTAGAAATTAGAGATACGAGAGCAGAATTTAAATGCACACAAAAAATCAACAGAATGGTTGGAAGGTAGAGTTGAAGAAATCCTCCGAAAGTAGAACAGAAAGAAAAAAGAGATTAAAAAAATAGGAAAGAATAAATAAGATCAGAGAACAGACTAGATAGAAGGATTAGGAGGCGAATTAGAGGACTGACAAGAGCTGAAAGATGTGATGGAGAAGACCCGGAAAGAACACTCGGAAGGAAATAACTCAAGGAGACATCCTAAGATTGAAGGGCATGAGCTTCCCGATAGAGAGAACCCACCATTGTGGAATTTCAGAATGACAGAGTTGAAAAGAGGATCTTAAAGCTTTTGGAGGGCAAAACAGGCCACATTCAAAAGATTGGGACTGGGAAACACATTGGGCTTCTGAAAAGCTGCCTTGGGACCAAATAGAGAGAACCCACCATTGTGTAATTTCAGAATGACAGAGTTGAAAAGAGGATCTTAAAGCTTTTGGAGGGCAAAACAGACCACATTCAAAAGATTGGGACTGGGAAACACATTGGGCTTCTGAAAAGCTGCCTTGGGACCAAAATAACCATGGTGCAATGTCCTCAACATCGGGCAGGAAACTAACACAACCTAGAATTCTAGATCTAGCCAAATGGTGGCATCAACAGGAAGGGTGGACAAATGACATTGCAAATATGCAAAGTCTTTAAAAAACTATTGTCCAGGCACCTTTTCTCAGAATGCCAACGGAGGGTATGCACCACCCACGTGAGAGTGCACACACCGAGGAAGAGGAAGACATAGCCCATGGGACCTGAGAGGGGCAAAGGCAGTTCCCAGGCTCAGGAAGACACCGGAGAGCAGCTGAGCCCCATGCTAGGGAGCAGCCAGCAGACCCAAATGTTATGGGGAGGGATGTCCTCAAGGAAAAAAAAAAAAAGAAATGTAAGACAGCCTAATATGTTGACAGCCATGATAGAAGTTTACAGTTCTGGTGAGAAATTTGGCACTATGGGGAGGGATGTCCTCAAGGAAAAAAAAAAAAAAGAAATGGAAGACAGCCTAATATGTTGACAGCCATGATAGAAGTTTACAGTTCTGGTGAGAAATTTGGCATAAATTAGTAATGGTACATTTAAAAAATAAAAAAACAAAAACGGTAACAATAAAAACCCCAAGGACAATTAGAACAGCTAAAAGAGTGGAAAGTGGCCGCCCAGGGGAGCCAGAATCAGGGCGGGGAGGAGCAGGACAGAGACTGCTGGTTTTCACTACAAGTGCTATCTGCTGTTTAAAATTATGCACATATATTAGTTGTATAGAAATTAAGTGTATGAGAAGGAAGTTGTATTTAAATAGGATTGTCTGTTAAAATAGGTCCAGGGTAAATTCTCTTTTGGGATGTGCCTTACTGCTTCCAGGAGGAGGGTCCCACATCTTTGTTTCTGCGGCGTCTGCTGTGCAGCACACCAGCATCAGGTGGGGCAGGAGCGCGTCATCTTAGGACAGAAACTAAGCATCCACATCGGTGCTAAATGGCCTCGTCTCACATGCAGCTGTATCAGGTCCACAGGAGAACGACACCCAGCTGGCTCTGGGAGAAGCTAGTCCCAGGACTTGTCCTTGGCCCAGGGCTCCTCTGCACACTCTCTGGGACAGGCTCAGTGGGCCCAGAAAACCAACATGAGGTCCAGTTCTGCTCCTGCAACCCCAGGGTCTCTGAAGACCCCTCAAGAGCCACGGAAGGTAGGGGTGGCTGCCCACCCCTCCCAGGGACAGGGGCTTCTGGCTTAGCCAGAGCAAGAAATCCATACCTCTAATATGATGAGGTTGTCCTCCCTGAGAGATGGATTTCTTTCCGATACTTCAGCCTGAAAGTGAGCTGGCTTCCTACGTCAGCACATTCCCACCCGCCTCCTGGCCGAGGGCACGCTGGTGGGGCTCCACTGGGAGCCAGGACCACGCACTCCATCCCTGCCACCACCTCCAGCCCCAGAGGCTTCCTCGCCCACTCTCTCTTCTCCTGTGAGGTGGACACCACTGTTTCCACCTTGTGTGTGGGAGAGACCAAGCTCAGAGAAAGCAAGGTCCTACGGCCCTGAGTGTCGGGCAGGACCAGAAAGCCCGACCCACTCTTTGCTGTACTGCGGTCACCCCACCCAGCTTGGTGGCCTCAGTGTCCTCGTCCTCATAGGTACAGCACAGATCATGCTTAGGCTCAAAGAGGCTCCTCAATTCCTCCTCTCCCCCAGGCAGCGCAGCCAGGAACCCAGGCTGGGATTGGGTGCCCAGAGGAGAGGGCGATTGATCAGAGGGCTGTCTGCAGCTGCCCAGGAGCTGCTGACACATGGTGTCCCAAGACGACACCAGGACAGCCCAGGTGTCCCTGACCCCAGGCTGGTGGCCTTGCTATCACCCCCTTCACGTCCCTTCACCCCTCTCCTGGGTCGAAATTTCTGGTCCTGCCTGAAACTCAGGGCTGTAGGACCTGCTTTCTCTGAGCCTGGTCTCTTTCACACACAAGCTTCTTGGTTTCTCTGCTGTTTTTTTTTTTTTGTCTTTTTTTTTCCGTGTCCGGCAACGGATCGCAACCCTCAGTGTCGCCCCCATACCAGACCGGGACCGGCAATGGGATCGCAACCCTCAGCATTGCCCCCGCGCCTCTCTGCTGTTTTTTGTTTCTGTTTTCTTTTTGTGTGTGTGATCTCGGGGATTGGAAGAAAAGGGATTTTTCTAATTACAAACCATGTTCTCCTCTGACCCTGGGCAGCAGAGGGGTCATGGAAGGGACAAGGGCTGAAGAAGCAGGGCAAGTATACAAGCAGGGACCGGGCTGGCCCAGGGCTTGCAGCACACACACCGCCCCCAGCCTGGCCTGGCTAGTCCCATTCAGATGCTGCAAGAAGCCCCCTCAGTCGACCTTGGCCCCCTGCCCTGGCACCAGTGCCCCAGAGGCCTGTGGGCATTTCTTACATGCAAGGGGGCCCACCCTGCTTTGGCCCGGGCATGCAGGGGCCTCTGCCTGGCACAGAGGGGACTGTCCAAGTAGGCCCAGCCCAGTTCAGAGGAGCCACATTCTGATGGGAACAGGGACAAGGAGCAGTGAGGGAGGCATGCAGGGGCCTCTGCCTGGCACAGAGGGGACTGTCCAAGGAGGCCCAGCCCAGTTCAGAGGAGCCACATTCTGATGGGAACAGGGACAAGGAGCAGTGAGGGCACAGGTGAACAGGCTGGTCCTCAGGGTCACCAGAGGGTGTGAGAGAGTGGTGAGCGTGTGTGTGTATGGGTTGGCGAGAGTGTGCATGTGTAAGTGTGCATGTGAGAGTGTGCATGTGTAAGTGTGCATGTGCGAGTGTGCATGTGCGAATGTGAGCATGTCAGAGTGTGTGGGAGCATGTGGAACGTGTATAAACATGTGAGCATGTGGGAGCATCCCCCTCCCTGCTGGTGATGTCTCATAGCCACTGGTGGTGTGATGTGACCTCCTGGTTGAAAGCCCTGGCTCAGATCCCTTCTCATGGCTGTCTGAATAGCACCTGCACTGCAGCTCAGCGCACAGCCTGTGCAACTGTATACCACAGCCACACTCAGAGCCCCCATCTCACCACCTCCCTCTGCTACATAGTGTGGAGGGTCTTGTGAGCCCTGGGCAGCCCTCCTCAACAATTCTACACCCACACTGCCAAGACCAGCCCTCTGTTCTTACTAAAGAGGCCACCGGGATCTCCCAACAGCCTGAGCCTGCACTTGCGCTCCCTCTGACCTGCCTTCAGTCTTGGAGGCTGTCAGGCCAGGGGCTGCTTCCTTGTTCTGTGGGGGCCCAGGGCAGGGTGGGTGTGAGCAAGCCTGGTGTGTGGATGGGGGGGAAACAGGAAAGAGCTTTCAGATCAGGGAATAGGAACCTGGCCAGTGTAGATGGCTCAGCCACAAACTCACTGTACAACATCACACCCTCTGGGCCTCGATTTCCCTATCTGAAGTTTAGGAGCTGGACTGCAGTGGTCTATCCCTAGGGTCCTTCCCCTACAACTCTCCTAAAGAATCACCCTTTTTTCCCACTGAGCCGAGCAGAGGTTGGGGATTACCTGGGGTTGGGGATGGCGGGGAGCGAGCCAGGTGGACCTCGGCCAGTGGGTGGGGGGTCCTGCCGTTGCCCTGTGTCAGTGACTGACGGGGATATCTCAGCCACCTCTTCCAACACATTCTCATCATTGACTTAACCACTGTTAGCTCAACACGGCACCTTTAAATATGTTGTAAAGGCACTGACTGGGGCATGTGCTTGCCCCCGTCATACCTGGGCCACACTCTTGGCACGGAGGAGGGTCCTCTGTGGGCTGGGGGTGGGGGGGTAGGGTCCTAATGAATCCCTAGCCCTGAGACCCTATATGCCCTTAAATCCTGAGCCATGTCAAGTGTGGACCAGTGAAGACTCACTCTCCTCCTCTCCTGGGGCCCTGAAGAGCCCAGCAGTCCCCAGTTGGGATGAGAGGAGCCTGGGAGGGGCAGCAGAGGGGCAGCAGATCAAGAAGCTTCTCCGAAGCCTGCAGCCCCGCTCTCCCCTCCCGGCTCCCCAGATCACAAAGGGCCGGCTTCCCATTTGCTTCCTATTCAAGCATGTCTCTCCATTGTCAATAAAAGCCATTTTTAAGGTCAACTATCTTCTTCCATCAACCGCCAACCCCACACAGCTCCAACGGCACCAGCCCCAGCGCCACATCATGAAATAAAAATTAAATTGTAGTTGGGCTTTTAAATCAACTCAATTAAAATAAAGAGATTCTTGGCTTGATATAGGGAAATATTTGTATTTCCAATTCTATTTGTTAATACATTGACATATGTGCTATTTTTTAAATGTAGCACTAAGTGCACTTTCTGTCAATGCCATAGATTTTTTAATAGACTGAGAAAATGCATTTCATTTCTTCTTATTTTCCTTCAATACATCATTTGGTTCTGCTTTTTTGCCTGCATGAAATTCATTTTCTAATGGAAATATTTGTTTTGTAAATCAAATATGTATTATGCACAAAATGCAAAGCACAAATTAAATTATGTTAATGAAATGAAAGAGATATGAAATGCATATTTCATGGACAAAACATAACCTCAGCAAACAACCATTTCTTGATAAAATCTTTAAACACAATCTCATTCTGTGACAGACATATTGTTAAAGTAGATAGCACCTCATTTAAATGGTTTCCTTTAATATTAGTGCTTAGTATATAATTGTAAATAACTTTTGGGATGAAAAACCAATAATGAAATACTGTCTTTAATAGTTTGCTATTGATGTCAGCATAAAATTTGTCGTAGTTGAATATTGGAAATTGGGAGTGCACAGAAATATTCTCAAAAGCTGTAAATGATTGCATATTTAAATAGAGCTGACTAAGGCAAAGATGTTATAGATATTAGTAATAGGCAGAAAATTATGCTGACCTAACATTATTTGACAAAACCCACTGTTTTAAATTATATGTTGGTTACACTTAATGAATAATAGATTTTGTAGGTGTTGTTTTTCCAATCATAATGCTGATGATAGGATATGTCGAGGATTTCTTAGTCATCTTTCTGACAATGAACACAGCCGTGGCTCACAAAGGTTGGGCAAGAGGCCATCAGATCGCCGTTCAGTGCTCTCCCACTGGAGAAGGGCTCCCCAGAGAGGAACTGCTTTAGGGGTGGATGGAGCCATAGTGACTGTCCCCCAGGGACAGGGCAGAGCCCCTCCCAACCATTCTGCCCACCTGCTCATGGGCAAGCCAGCTGGCAAGGCTCCAGACCAAGATGGGGCCCAGCTCTCTTGGGTGGGACCTGTTGGAAGCTCCGGGTAAGAGCCCAATTTGCTGGGAATGCCAGAGCCAGGGGGTGGAGGAGGCCTGGCTCAGAGTACACGGAAGCTACCAACAGACATCTGTCTTCCCCATGTCACCTTTATCATGAACCACACAGGAGATGGGAAGGGATGGTGTGTCCTCAGGCCAGCCGTCAACATTACTGGGAACTGAGATGGCTTGGGTTTCCCTGAGCCTCAGGATTTGCAAAGACCCCCAACCCTTTGTCCTCAAGCTGTGCTTGAAACACTGGGATCTGTGGGTCCAGCTCCTGTCAGTCTGTGTGTGTTTGTGCATATGTGCGTGAGTGCAGGGTCGGATGTGTGCAGGCTGGGTCCGAGATGCATGCGTGTGTGAGTGTGTGTGCAGATGCGCGCGCGTGTGTGTGTGTGTGAGTGTGTGTGCAGATATGTCCTGGGTGTAGCTCTGTGGACGCGTGGGCGCGTGTGTGTGTGTGTGCGCGCACGCGCGCGCGTGTGTGTGTGTGAGTGTGTGTGCAGATATGTCCTGGGTGTAGCTCTGTGGACGCGTGGGCGCAGCACATGTCCATTCTCCGTGTGTGGCCCTCTTGTGTGTGTGGGCTCAGCAACTCACCGTGCATGCACGTGGGGCAAGGGATGAGCGGGTGTCAGTGTGAGGGGGAGGGTGGGCGACAGAGGAAGGAGCGAGAAAGAGCAGTGAGGAGAGAACGGGTGGGCAGGGCAGCAGGAGGAGCAGCTCCCTGGATTCCATCGAATACTTTTGAAAAGTGAGAATTTAAGATGCAGGTTTTAGTGGAGGGGAAAGAAAGAGAAAAGAAAACAGAAAAATCTTGATCTTCCTATCAACGCCGATGCTTCCTCAACCCTAACTTCCTGGAAGAGCTTCTGACCCTAAGCCCGGGGCCAGGGCTCAGCCCTCCCCAGGATGTGACCCTGAGCTGAGCTGCTATATGGCCCCTCTCTGAGCCTCTTTTTCCTCACTTGACAACTTGGCCAGCGGCAGACTCAGTGATCGCTGAGGTCCTCCCTGGTTCTGGCAGCTGAAAATTAGAAGGCACCAGATCCACTCCCATGACTTAAGTTCCATCCACCAGAGTACACAAAGCACCAGGCTGTCAGGGTCAGCTGTGAGATCACAGACACACCTGTGGTTCCAGAGAGAAGGGAAATGAATGTCCCCTGTGATCCCCTGCAATGCATCCTGGTGCTGCTGCTACAGACCATGAACAGCCAGAGGGCATGAAAATCCTGGAGGAGACCAGGGCTGTCAGTTGCTACCACCAGGACCCATGATGAGGATGGACCGAGGAGGAGCCCATCTGCCAAGTCCCACTTGCCCCCAGCAGTGACCTCAAGCTCCCAGCTGCCCAGAACTTCCACTGCCACCCCCTCCACCCAAGCTGAGAGCTGCATTTGCGGTTCCACCCTGAATTTCCCAACTCCTGGCAAAGCCCCATCTCACCATACCTCCAGCACCCATAGGGCCTGCAGAAAACAAAAAACACTATTCCATCAGGACACATTAGGATGAGCTGTTAGGGTATGCCCTCTGTATGCACCCCAGCCCTTGGCACAGTCCTGGGCAAACAGGAGGAGTCTAATGAATGCTTACTGATGTATTTCAGGATAGAGACAACAAGGTACTCAGCCATTTACCCAACAGCTCCTCCTTGGGCACCTATGACATTCCAGGCCCTGTGCCTGGCGCTGGGAATACAGCAGGACACACAAGGTAGTGACAGGTACTGTCCCTCCCTTGAGGAGATTACAATAAAAATCATTCACCTCAGGGCATCATTGCCCGTGGTGACAAACGCTACAAAGGAAAAGTATGTGTGTTAGTCTGCTCGGGCTGCTGTAGTAAAGTCACAAAAGGGGGGCTTAGACAACAGGAGTTCATTCTCTCACCGTTCTGGAGGCTGGAGGTCCAGGATCGAGGCGTGGGCAGGGATGCTTCCGCCTGAGGGCTGTGAAGGAAGGATCCTCGCTTCTGGTGGTTTGCTGGCAGTCTCGAGTGTGCCTTGACCCGGATCTCTGCCTTCCTCTTCACATGGCTTTGTTCTGTGTGCATATGTGTCCAAATGTCCCCTTTTTATAAGGACACCAATCACACTGAATTAGGGGCCCACCCTACCCCAGTATGACCTCATCGTAACTACTTACATCTGCAATGACCCCATTTCCACATGGGGCCACAGTCTGTGTCACTGGGCATTGGGACTCCAGCGTCTGAATTTGGGGGACACAATTCAGCCTGTAACAGTATGAACTTGGCAAAGAGGGCCTGGCTCAGAAGCTGGATGAAGTGGGACTATGGAAAGAAGACCTTGGCTGAGCCCAGAAAATGGGGGGGTAGAGAACACTAGGGTGCGATGAGGAGACAGCAGGGCTCCGAGGGCAAAGGGCATGATCCAGACGCTGTGCTCTTCAGGGCTTGGGACGCAGAACTTCCGAGTTACAGAGACCCTCGGCTTCTCCTTCATCTATTCCCCACCTCCCCAGTCTGCCAGGGGTGTGAGGACAAATTCCTGCTCACAGCCCCCGGGGGTATTCAAGCCCAGGGACACAGGACTCCGAGTGACAAGGCAGCAGCAGGTGCCTGAGTCACACACAGGTCTGCAGGGTGGGGTGGGAGCTCTGGCCTTAGCGCACCTCTGCGGTCTTCTGAGCCCACAGGTCCCCAGGACAATCCGAGGCCGTCCCTCCTGGCACTCAGACAGAGTGGGGGCTTCAGAGGCCTGTTCAGAGGCAGCTTAGGGGTGGGAGCGGCGAGGGTGGGCAGGGCTGGGAGGCTGCAGGCCAGTCTGGGGCACCTGGGCCACGGCCCCAGAGGCACACAGGCCCCGGGCAGGCGGTCACCTCCCAGACCTCTTCTCTGTCCTCCGGGAATCCTGCCCACCCCGGGCCTCCCGTGCTGCTTACCTCGCAGCGGGCAAACATTTTTATCCATTCCCTGAAATTAAACTTCCCCATTTTTCATTATCAAATTCCGAGCTGGTGTCATCTCCCCCATGCCGGCGTGCGGCACTCGTTTACAGCGCCCGAGATTAATATTAGGTGTTTGTAAAAGGCGAATATTAGCTTCTCCCTTATATCTGTCAGAATTAATAACTTCCCCATCACAGATAACTCCGGGTCAATATTAGATTCGCAGATGAGGCTGGAAATAAAATGTATGGAAATATAACGTCTCATTTGTACGTATTCGAAAAAGGCCCTTTCATTATTGAAATTCGGCTGCAACTGTTCAAAGGTCAGAGGACTTTGTGGCCTGGAAATACCCACCATCTGGCCTGAGCAGTCACAAGCGAGGACAAATTGGTGCCCCTCCACGGGGAGCCGGGAGGATGCAGGAGGCAGCGCGGGCA
>NW_007742878.1:19370-20408 GCF_000696425.1 Galeopterus variegatus
GGGTCTGGCCCAGGGGAGGCGCCTCCTAAATGTCTGCCAAGGGGAGGGAGGGGATCTGATTCTCTGCCCTTGAGTCCACGGTGTCAGGGCACACACCCATCTGGGCACAGCCATGAGGATGTGTCGTGCTGTTGTCAGGGGGGTGGACTGGGAACTCTCCTGCCCTGCCCACCCAGCCCGGCCAGGGTTGGGGTCCTGTTTCCAGCTGCCCCCGTGTCATCGGTCAGCTGAGGAATGAGCTCCACCTTAACCTGGCTGCTGATGAGGTGGAGATGTTTGCCTGCCACACAGCATGGCCCTTAGCTCCTCATGTACCTGCTTTCCTGGCTGGAGGGTCACAAAAATGAAAACCACTCTCAGAGGCCAAAACCTGCTGTCCTTAGTACCCCTTCACCAAGACCCCCAGAAGGTCACATCCCAGTATGTAAACTCTTGGGACAGATGCATGGAGGGATAGAGGAATGAAGAATAAATAGATGAGGAGATGGATGCACGGAGGGAGAAATGGAGGGACAGATGAATGGGTGGGGGTGGATGGATGGAGGGACAGGGGATGAGGGACAGATGGATAGACAGCAAGAGCTAGTGAACGTGGTCGGGCTCCTTTTCTGCAGCCTTGCTTTGTCTTTTCATTCCTCTGCTCTGTGAGCTATAGAATGAAGTCAGTAGCTTCACCTGACATCACAGACCTTGCTGGTCAGGCCCTGCCTCTGTGGCCTGGCCTCTCCCTGCTGTCCTCCTGGATCCCTCTGCCTGACCTGGCTGGGCCTGCCGTCACTGCCCCCAACACAATTCCATATCCCATTCACTGCCATCCCACTATGCAGGGGCGTGACCGATGCCCCGTGCTCCTCCCCTCCTGGAAGCCTTCCTGGGCCTCTCCCTGCCTGGAGCCTTGAATGCCTCGGATGGTGGTGGGCCTGCCACCATCTTCTCTCCTTCCCAATGCTGAGGCCAGCCGCAGGGACCACAGCTCCGTAGTACCCCTGTGCCCAGAGCCAGCAGTGCTTGGGAAATAACTTAGGAAGGCTCAGAGTC
>NW_007742879.1:0-7376 GCF_000696425.1 Galeopterus variegatus
AGAAATTTGCTTTCTATTCAGTGTAATAAATTAATGTGTTCCAACAAAGCAAAGTTTGGGTAGGTTCGCTTGCAGCCCCTTATAAATGACTGGGTTCTCCTAAGCTTGAGGTCCCTCAACAAAAGACCACTTTGTGCACAGCATCTACCTAGGCTGCTATGTGCAATTTCTATGACTTTAGGTCAAAAGGAACTGATGTGACCCTTAAGCTCCTGCTGCTTGTAGTGCTGTGAGTAATAAAGTCCTTTGTTTCTGACCAAGGTATTTCATATTTTCTACGAGCATCCATGAAAGTGAAGCTCACTAACTTGTTAGCATACGAGCATTATAATATCACAGACCCTTCACAGTTTTTGAAAGGAGCTACTGTGTGATGGGAAGGTAAAGAAAGAGATAGATCTAGAATGTGGGATAGTCTATGGAGAATAAGCATTGATGGCTTGCACTGGATGCAAAAATGTGTGGACAGTAAAGGATATTGGAATCTCAAGGTCAAGTAGTGAAAGAGGAGAGGATGATTTAGAAAGGGATGTAGAGACATTACAGGAGACAATGATCCATTTTACTCCTTTATGATAACAGTTCCTTAACCCGAGGACCTGGTAGACTCATGCTCAGACTCAATGACCCTAGAATATGAAAANGAACTGATGTGACCCTTAAGCTCCTGCTGCTTGTAGTGCTGTGAGTAATAAAGTCCTTTGTCTCTGACCAAGGTATTTCATATTTTCTATGAGCATCCATGAAAGTGAAGCTCACTAACTTGTTAGCATACGAGCATTATAATATCACAGACCCTTCACAGTTTTTGAAAGGAGCTACTCTGTGATGGGAAGGTGAAGAAAGAGATAGATCTAGAATGTGGGATAGTCTATGGAGAATAAGCATTGATGGCTTGCACTGGATGCAGAAATGTGTGGACAGTAAAGGATATTGGAATCTCAAGGTCAAGTAGTGAAAGAAGAGAGGATGATTTAGAAAGGGATGTAGAGAGATTACAGGAGACAATGATCCATTTTACTCCTTTATGATAACAATTCCTTAACCCGAGGACCTGGTAGACTCATGCTCAGACTCAATGACCCTAGAATATGAAAAGGGAAAGTTTTATTGCAAGTTTATGCCTCTGGAGAGACAGAAAATAAATTATGCTAGAGAGGATAAACACTTTTTTTAATGAGGAAAATATTGAAAAAAAGCAATAGCGTCAATGAAAATAATAAAATCTGCTTCTAATCTGAAGTTCCAAGTGAATAAACATTAACAAAAATGCTTTGGCATTCTGAACATTCCCATCACCCTTCTAGTTAATTTTCCTACGGTATTTCCTCTAAAATCCAAGTCCTCTCTTGCCAGTCTACTGCTTAAAATTCTTCTAGTGCATTCTCATATCTCTCAAAATTAAGCCTAAATTTGTTTGCCATGACTCACAAGGTACTCCATGACTTGGTCTGACTTTATCTACCGTCTTTCTCCCCGCAACATTTTCTTTTCCAAACACTCTGGTCACCTTGCTATTCATCAAACATACCAAGACTTTTCTCATCTTGGGTCCTCTGCACTTCTTGTTAGCTCTGCCTGGGCCACTTCCACCCAAACGTGCTCCTGGCTTGCTTTCTCCTGTCTTCCAGGTTTCTTGTTAAATTGTACATTTTAAGAAAGGCCTTCCCTGATCACCATCTGTGAAGTAGTGCACATTCCCCCAATTGCCGCTGTCCTATTTTTCACTCTTTTTCATTATATTTAATACCACAAAACTTATGTACACATTCATATATAAGACATAAGTGCACACACATCCATTTTTAGGTTCATTCCTCTGCCATGTACATGGATGCCTACAAACCTGCTTTGTATGTGAATTTTTTTTTTTTTGTCTTTTTTCGTGTCCAGCAACGGGATCGCAACCCTCGGTGCTGCGCCCGCCCCTCGCTCAGCCAGTGAGCGGGAACCGGTCTGTATGTGGGATCCAAACCCTCAGCGGGAGGGCCACCGCGCTCCCAAGCGGCGTACTGTAGCAGTGCGCCACCGGGCTGGCCCTGTATGTGAATTTTGATCACGGGACATTTATCAGTAAGCAGTTGATCATTATGTCCTCGTTCACAGTTTTGTAAAAAGATGTTCAGCTTTCCACAAGGCATCTAATATTAGAAAGATGGAGTGACCATAAAGTTTGCTACTCAAACGAGGCTAGAGAACTTGGGAATAAAAGGCAAAGTGGATAATCCCATTAGGATAGAGATAAACTTGCATTGTCCTAAACAAACCCAGGTGCAGTAATCCCACTGACAAGTGATGTCGGGTGGGAAATTCAGGAAGAAGTTTCATCCTACACAAGAATTGCCCCATTCCCTCGATATTTTATGCTTCTCTTTATGCTTCAAGATTCACCTTATACTTCCCTTCCTCCATGAAACNGAACTGATGTGACCCTTAAGCTCCTGCTGCTTGTAGTGCTGTGAGTAATAAAGTCCTTTGTTTCTGACCAAGGTATTTCATATTTTCTACGAGCATCCATGAAAGTGAAGCTCACTAACTTGTTAGCATACGAGCATTATAATATCACAGACCCTTCACAGTTTTTGAAAGGAGCTACTGTGTGATGGGAAGGTAAAGAAAGAGATAGATCTAGAATGTGGGATAGTCTATGGAGAATAAGCATTGATGGCTTGCACTGGATGCAAAAATGTGTGGACAGTAAAGGATATTGGAATCTCAAGGTCAAGTAGTGAAAGAGGAGAGGATGATTTAGAAAGGGATGTAGAGACATTACAGGAGACAATGATCCATTTTACTCCTTTATGATAACAGTTCCTTAACCCGAGGACCTGGTAGACTCATGCTCAGACTCAATGACCCTAGAATATGAAAAGGGAAAGTTTTATTGCAAGTTTATGCCTCTGGAGAGACAGAAAATAAATTATGCTAGAGAGGATAAACACTTTTTTTAATGAAGAAAATATTGAGATAAAGCAATAGCGTCAATGAAAATAATAAAATCTGCTTCTAATCTGAAGTTCCAAGTGAATAAACATTAACAAAAATGCTTTGGCATTCTGAACATTCCCATCACCCTTCTAGTTAATTTTCCTACGGTATTTCCTCTAAAATCCAAGTCCTCTCTTGCCAGTCTACTGCTTAAAATTCTTCTAGTGCATTCTCATATCTCTCAAAATTAAGCCTAAATTTGTTTGCCATGACTCACAAATTACTCCATGACTTGGTCTGACTTTATCTACCGTCTTTCTCCCCCCAACTTTTTCTTCTCCAAACACTCTGGTCACCTTGCTATTCATCAAACATACCAAGACTTTTCTCATCTTGGGGCCTCTACACTTCTTGTTAGCTCTGCCTGGGCCACTTCCACCCGAACACGCTCCTGGCTTGCTTTCTCCTGTCTTCCAGGTTTCTTGTTAAATTGTACATTTTAAGAAAGGTCTTCCCTGATCACCATCTGTGAAGCAGTGCACATTCCCCCAATTGCCGCTGTCCTATTTTTCACTCTTTTTAATTATATTTAACACGACAAAACTTATGTACACATTCATATATAAGACATAAGTGCACACACATATCCATTTTTAGGTTCATTCCTCTGCCATGTACATGGATGCCTACAAACCTGCTTTGTATGTGAATTTTGATCAGGCGACATTTATCAGTAAGCAGTTGATCATTATGTCCTCATTCACAGTTTTGTGAAAAGATGTTCAGCTTTCCACAAGGCATCTAATATTAGAAAGATGGAGTGACCATAAAGTTTGCTACTCAAATGAGGCTAGAGAACTTGGGAATAAAAGGCAAAGTGGATAATCCCATTAGGATAGAGATAAACTTTCATTGTCCTAAATAAACCCAGGTGCGCAGTAATCCCACTGACAAGTGATGTCGGGTGGAAAATTCAGGGAAGAGGTTTCATCCTACACAAGAATTGCCCCATTCCCTCAATATTTTATGCTTCTCTTTATGCTTCAAGATTCACCTTATACTTCCCTTCCTCCATGAAACCTTTGAGGTGACCATTATGCCCTTAAAGCCCAGCAGACAGTCACCGTTGTCTCATTCTCAGACTTTTTGCACATACCTGAATTCATTTGTGACACTTGGTATCCAGCGTATTCCCTAACTCCCATTAGACACTCAATAAATCTCCATTAAATGAACAGATTCATGATTTAAGGCTATCTTCTTACAGAAATGTGCATTTCTATCCAGGGGTGGGGCTTGGGTTGGATACAAGTTCACAGCCTCCACTAACAGATTGACAGAGAGCGAGAGTCTAATGGTCTCCTGGTGCATGACCTGGTCCTGAACTTTATAACTGATTTAATGACACTCTATACCACAAAATGCCAACAGAAAGCTCAATTGAAATTTTTCGTTCATGATTGCTTTCTTTTGCATTAACTTCATATTTTTTCTGAAGGCAAAAAGCCAACTGTCCATCTTTCTAGCAGCCAATTGAACTGCCTGTTTTACTCTCTTCTCCTCTAGAGCCCGACAATTAACCACGGCTTGAAGCCCTCTGGTCAGGCCTCTAGGAACTCCTTTAATATCGCTATTTCTTTAATTTTCTCTGCTAAGGAAGGAAGTCTTCACAGTTCATTAACTCAGTACCAAGCCTAGCATAATCTTTGCTGCAGGTTTTTCTTAAACCTGCAACATTTCAGCCTTTGGGCATTGAAAATCCATCACATAGTTCTGTGGGTATTTTAATTTTTTCCTTTTTCTTGTTTTCTTTCATTGTTGTTGTTTAAAAATGTTTTTTTGATCAGAACCTCATCAGTTGTGCCGGAGTTATCTCTTTTGCTATTGAAAGAAAAATCTCTCTTAATAAAAAAATCAGTATACAATAATTTGTGGGGTTTTTTGGTGGGGAAGAGGGCTTAAAAAACAGGGAAGGTCATTTTTCTTCCAAGAATATAAGATGAACCTTGAGAACAGATATCATAGTCTTATTATCTGTCCACCATAGAACATAACTCCATGTTGTATAGATAATGGGTGTTCCATAAATACTTAGAGCTGTCTAATATGGTAACCACTAATTGACGTAGCTAGTTCAAATTGAGATGTGTTATAAGTATAAAATACACACTGATACCAAAGATGCTATGTAAAAATAAAGAATGTAAAATATCTTATTACTTCTTATATTGATTACATGTTGAAATGACAATATTTTAGGTGTAGTGAATTAAATAAAATACCATTTTAAAATGAATGTCACTTATTTCTTATTATTTCTTTATTGTGGCTACTAGAGAATTTACCATTTACATAGGTAGCTCACATTATATTTCTATTGGATGACAGTGACTTAGAGCATTAAAAACAATAAACAATTAGTAAAAATAGCAATCAGATATTTAATTCCTTCTATCCATTGAAGTTCCTCTTTTTGGTGAACAATAAAGAGAATATTCTTTTATTTCAAGCCTACTTTCCTGAGTTCTAATGCTGCTTTGGCACTTTATGGTTCTGTTGTCTTGGGCAAGTGGCTTAACTTCATAACCCCTTATTTTCTCATCTGTAGAAAATGCATCGTTATTGCAGTAACAATACCTACCAATTAGGTGCATTTTGAAAGTATTCAATTCTGAGTTTTAGGAGTGTTTTATTTGTCTTATTTTCTCTTATGGAAAACTATATTATTTTATTCCTCAATGATGTTTTGTATGTTTAAATATTTGGCTAGATATCATGGCTGAAAGGAAACTTGCCTATATCTTTAGAAGAAGAAATTTGTGATTAACTTCATCATTTGGTAGAGAAAAAGATTATGAAAGGTAGAGAATCTGTACAGAGGAAGGTAAAGAAGTGGACTAAGTATGTAATGTAACAAACATACCAGAGCACACATGCCCAAATAAATACTGTGTATGTCAAAGTAGTCATTCTTTATTTTCGTGATATCTATTGACTGTCTATATGAGTGAGTACATTTTATGAATATTTCCTTCAAATAATGATTTTCAGATAATTTTGTGAAGTTGATGTATTTTGATTTACAAATCCTTCCAGGTATACCATGAGCCTATGTACTAGGTACCCGTTCATTGCTCAATTAAGAAATTTATGTTTATATGTTTAATTAAACCTAAACACTTTGAGGCTTGCTTGTAGGCAGTGCCTATTCCTAGGAAGCCCCTGTGTTTAGGAGCCTATTCACCTCACCTGCAACCAGAGATGCTCAACCCAGCCTAGCCTGGCATGCAAGCCTGTGGGATGCAGTTACCTTTCAATTAAAGACATGTCTTTATTTCTTCAGGAAATTTCTTCAAGGACTTGACACATAATAAACATATATTTTCAGGGCTAGCTAGTCCTGACGTATAAAACAAAGTCTCAGAGGCAGACAGGCAAACTCTCAAATGTGTCTCAGCTCAACTATCATTTCTGGTCTCCAACTGTCAGGTGTATATAGGCCATAAGTAAACTCTCCACCTCAGGGTCTTATAATAGCTAAAAACATACAGGATTTAACCAGAAAGAAAGGAAAATCAGTACTAATTTTTATCTCATTCCTTTTTTTTTCCCTTCTCCCAAGTAGCCTTGAGTAGTCTGCATTGCTATCTTGTTTCTCTTTTTGGTTTATTTTCTGATGACCTGTCTTGCCATTTGTACTCCAGACTAAATATCTATGATGCAGTCCTCAATTTGTTCATTGTTCAGGTTATTTTTAAAACTTCCTTTTGAGACTGTGTTCAAAAGTCAGTTGCCTTTCATATAATAACATGTCATTTATTATCGACCTCTAATGATGTAGGCCAGGAGGGCCCACACTCGAGCATGCAGCAGAATCACCTGGAGGTTAAAATACAGAGTTTCTGATTTAGTAGGCCTGGGGTGGGACATGAGAATTTGTATTCTAATAAGTTCCAAGGTGATACTGATTTTCTTTGTCTGGAGGACCACACTTTGAGAACTACTGACAAGCAATGCTGTTTGGGGCCATTGTTATAACAAGCAGTTTGAAGTGATGCAACTGTCATTACTGACTTCTACTTAGGTTTCTGGCTATTGCATTGTGAGCAAGATGCCCAGCTTTGGGTCTGAAAGCTTGACTAGTCTGGGATAGTCAATGTCAGTATCCTATCTGGTGTGTAAACTGCAGCTTAGTGGATTAGTTGGAGAGTTTTTGTTTTGTGTTGTTTTTAATGTTTTGAAGTGAAAAATACTTGTCTACTGCAAAGGATTATTCTTCTATCGTTATTTTCAGTTGTCTGCTGTGTGCTTCCTAATTAAATTTGAGAATGTGTAGTATCTGCTTAGAGCAGCAGGGGTTTGTCAAATTTGGACCAAAACAGAACAGGAGTTTAAAAAATCCAGATAGTCTGGGTTTTTTTTTTTTTTTTTTTTTTTTTTTTTTTTTA
>NW_007742879.1:8057-9149 GCF_000696425.1 Galeopterus variegatus
TGTTGGGTTTTTTTTTTTTTTTTTTTTTTTTTTTTTTTACTTAACCTGAAGGAAAGAAGTAAGAGAAATGCTAGGCTGTGGCCTTCTTCACAAATTCAGTTTTTCTGGGACATCACTCCTCTCTAGTTAAAAACAGCCTGTGGGCTCAACACCATAGCTCTAGTGATCTTATGTCTCAATTTTCTCCTCTCTCTTTTCTCCTCCTCTCTGCTATTGTATATTTCTATCATGACTCAGTTTTCAGTAACTTAGTATTTTATTGTTATTTCAGCAAAAGTATGGATGTGGATTTTGAATTACGCCTTCTAACCCCTAACCTGTTACATTCTATAAAGGATATTAGTGCCCATGAAACATTAACTAACCAATGAAACTGAGCTGCCTGCTGCATTTATTATACAAAAAGAAGTTCAGCATATGGAAAATCATGAAGAATTGTATTTTTCTAACATGTTCTGGAAGTGTGTGTTTGGGAATTTTTTTCTGTTCTTTTCTTTTTTTATAATTTAGTTTGGAATGGATTCTACAAGATGATAGCTTGGTCAAGTTTATAGGAGGCAGTAGGGTAGAACAAATTCTGGTTGCTATTTTTAAAAATTAATTTTTTTCCAGTAATAACAGGAACTAGTTGCACTACAGTAAAAGGTATCTACTAACTGAGGCCCATGTCTGATTACCTTTAGTTCCCTTATAGGTTGTTAAGGTGTGTCCAAGTCAGCATTAACTTTCTGAATGCATACATACAGGGCTAAAAGCTCTCAGTTTAGAAAGCAAAAATGATATCAGTTAGAAATTTAAACGGTGTGCTTCACTTTGTCAGTTTGCTTAATTTCATCTATCTCCTCGCTGCCTAAATTCCCTTCAAATTATTGTTTCACTTTCAAATGACTCACGTGTTCAAGGTTTTTTAAAAAATGACACACAATCACCATCATTTTTTTCAAACTGTGGCAACTTATGTACTCAGATGGCTAGTGCAGAGAGAAAAAGTGGGAGACAGTGAAAGGAAATTGAAAGTGATAATTTTATACATTAGTCATATTTTTTCCCTTGTTCTTATCACTCTATGATAAGAGGTCTTTGTGTGGCTAT
>NW_007742879.1:9963-16932 GCF_000696425.1 Galeopterus variegatus
ATGGATTTTGGACACGACTGGTGCCATTGTGCACACAATAAGCACAAAATAGCTTATTGTGTCGTCTTCCACTCCAGCACTAAGCCCCTTCCCCCTTCCCTTTACAAGAAGCCTCCTGACTTAAGCAGAAACCCCTTTTGCTTCTGCAGGGACACAGTCCTCCACCCCGATCCATATTAGCATAATGCCCCTCCTTGATTATATCAGCCAGCCCTTGGCACCCTATATAAGCTCTACCACCCTCAGACCTGGTGCTGTCCTCCATTTTGAGGGCAGCCACAGGCATTGGGAGCAACCTGGCAGATTCTTTTCCTTTAATAAAGATTGACCAGTACCCAGTGTCTTGGCTCACTTTCTTTCACTAGGTAAATATAATATTTCCCATATTTAATTTTTTTTCTGTTCATCTGTAAAGAGGGCAAGGCCATTATTACAAATTAAAGACAAGTTGTATAACTATCTAGATTACCAACTATTGTAGTGTTTACTGTTCAGGCTCTCATAGGTGAGTTTAGCTTGAAATTCTTTTTTAATCCACATTGCCATCATCCCACTGTTGTATGATCAGGCTGTGGAGACTATACAAAGAGTCTCATAGTTATTATCTAATGCATTAAGCTGGGCATAAGTGCTATAGATCTCTTTTTTTTGTAGTTAATTATAATTTGTAAATTTCTAAGGTAATAATACATGTATAAGTTAAGTGTAGCAATTCAAGCTTGCTTCAAAGAAATAAACAAAATACCATTTTTTTTTAAGTAAAGAAAGACCAAAAAATTTAAATGTTTACACCTATGAAAAGGATATGGGACATTTCCAATCCTAACCCCATATATGAGTACACTTTTATTTCCTTAAACTCACTGAAGCTTCACCTTGTGATTTATTTAATATAGATAAGTGAATAAATAAGCAATTAGACTTCTTAGTGCCATATTAAATGTTCTCAGCCATGGTGGAATTAAGTAACTGGTATCAAAAAGGAAAAAACTTAAATATGAAAATAAATACATTAAAAGAGAATCACAGAATAATGATTTTATGCCTTAAGAAATGAAAGGTGAAATGAAAATTTGTTTTATTTGTTTTTCTACAACTGTGTCTGCTGTCTTCAAGTAGATTGCTGTTACATTCTTATGGTCAACAAAGCATTCTTGATATGGTTCCTTAAAAAGTTGAACACATCTTAACAAAACACGCACTGTCTGATTAATTTTGTTTAATTACATTTCAATGGCCCTTTATTGTTTATTTACTCTTAGTTTTTCATGTTGAGGATAATTATTTCAGTACTCTTGGACACCAAGATCAAAAAGCCAATGGAGCTGGGGTTGAAGCTGTTGAAATACAGAAAAACTGCTTTTCAATGTGTCATTCTTCCATGGCAGCATATACACACACACACACACACACACACACATAAATGCATTCTGTTGGACCTTCCATTTAGAAGCCATAAAATACAATGCCTATGAAATGTTATATAATACATTTAACTTCCATCTTAAAACTTCACAGTGGGTATTTATGTGTGAATGTCCTTGAGCGTTCACTTTGAATACTCAAATCTTCATAAAAAGAATGTACCAACCATACTATGTTGTAATTATTTTATTGAACCTATTGTATTGTGAAGAGCTGCTGGGGAAGGGTGGGTTCTCCTCTGAGAAGAAATGGATACTCTCACTTCCTTTTATCCTGATGAGTAGCTATGTACGGAATGACCTCTAAAAATTTATATGTTGAATCCTCAATCCTCAATGTGATGGTTTTTGAAGGTGGAGCCTTTGAGAGGTAATTAGTTTATGAGAGTGGAGCCCTCATGAATGGGATTAGTGTTTTTATAAGAAGAGACGTAAGAGAGATGATCTCTCTATCTCAGCCATATGAAGACACAGCAGGAAGGCAGACATCTGCAAACCAGGATTAAAGCCTTCACCACACACTGAATTTGCTGGCATCTTGGTCTTTGACTTCACAGCTTCCAAAACTGAAAAATAAATGCTTGTTGTTTAAGCCACACAGTCTATGGTACTTGTTACAGCCGGCTGTGCTGATTAACACAAAGAGTTAATGCTGGAGCAGGAAAAATGTGGACTATGGGATTGGATGATGTTGGGCTTCCTCTTCTTTGAGAACTTAGGAGACTTGAGTAGAGACTCAGAGGCATTTCCAAATGATGGGCTGTGGTGATGCCACTGGAGGGAAAAGCTGCACCTGTCAAAGAGAGGGCAGCTGTGGACCACGTACCTCACCAAGCCTCCACTCTCCAAAGGTTTGCAATAGGAATGCAAAAACCAGTACTACAGTAAAAAGTCAATTCCTTGAGCAACCCAATCAGAAATGGCGAAGGTGGACTCCAGCTTCAGGATGGCTCAGAAGTTAGCAGGAGTGGAGAACATCAGGAGATGTCATTAGAAGAGGCTGCTGTGCCCATTGCAATAGAAGTAGCAGCAGAAGCAGCACTGTGACAGCAAAGCCAAGATGTCAGGGAAGAAGAGCTGAAGGGATGATCTACAGCACCTATGATGCAATGACAAGGGAAATTCCCACACATTATTTGTGGGGGTGGGGAGTGAGATGAGTGGTAAATTATTATTATCATTTTTATTATCAGATAAGGATTTTATTGTATTTATTTTCTTTTTAAAATTGAAACATAATTGATTATACATATTTATGGGGTACAGAATTGAATATCAATACCTGTGTATAATATGTGATGATAAAATCGGGATAATTGGTAATCACCATTACAAAATGTAATCTTTGATCAAGAAAATGAACATTTGAGCTACAATTTAAAAGAATAGAAAACAATTTAATTATTTTTGAATTTTGAATTCTGCTCGTTGAAAGAAAGTGAGCTGAGACGCCAGATAACAATCAAGCTTTATTAAGGGAAAAGAATATGCTGGGCTGTGCTCAAAGTGGAGGGCAGCCCAGGGCTGCCCTCAAAATGGAGAACAGCACCAGGTGTGGGGGTGAGAGAGCTTACAGAGGGCACCAAGAGCTGGCTGATACAATCAAGGAGGGGCATTATGCTAATGCAGAAGCTATGTGACCAGGGTGGAGAATTGCACCTTTGTGAAAGTATAAGGGTTTCTGTTTCTCAGAAATCATGAGGTTTCTTACAAAGGGAGGGGCTGGCTACTATTTTGTGCTTATTGTGTGCAAAATGGTGCTGGTCACGCCCAAGATCCATCACTCATAACCTTCTTTTGCCTGAGGAGCTTGTAAAATTCCACCTGAGGTACTTTAGAAGAAAAATTCTCCTATAATTTTCTATTAATGAATTATTAAAGAGCTTTAACTTTATTCTTTCCATTCTTAGTGGATATGACCCAGACCAGAGTAAGGGCCAGAATATGTGAGCATAGTAAGGTGGCTAAAAGAATATCTAGAGCACTCAATATATTTTTTTTTACTATTTGTTTAAAAAAATTACTTCCTGTGTGTCAGGAGGAAAAATTATTTTCTATCAGTAATAATGTACAGCCTATCCTTATGTTATACTCAAATGAAATATCTATTATAGGTGACTTTATATAGGAGGTAATAGTTAAAAAGACAAATACCCTGTATGTTATAGATCTAATGATCCTTTTGTATTTTGTCCAGAGAGTTCTACTTTATTTAGTGCAATAAATAAGATTAATCAAATTGAATAAATCCCTTCTGTAATTATCTTTGCTTTTATGACAAAGCAGAAACTGTAAGTTTCACTCCCAATTAGTTTGTTTTTGTTTCCTCTTTTGGTGAGATTCCTTCTAAGTGGATTCAAACTCAAGCTTTGTCAGGAAGCCTTAACAGATTAGATGATCAGCCACTGTTGTGTAAATGGAATTCTGCTTTGGGGCTCCTTTTTTAACAATGACCTTAAAAGTCTGAAATCTCTCGATACATGATGCAGGTGGATGCTTCTTCTTTCTCCGACCTTTCCAAATCTCAGCTCTCTGTTCTTTTCCTCTCCATCTCTAAGAAAAAAAGGAACAGACAATATTGTTTACACTGGCTGTCAAACATAGGAGCCAGTTTAATAGATAATTTGGCCTACTTTCTAACTTCAGGAAGAATAACTGAAGATCAACCTTATTACGTAATTTAAATAATCATTTTTGGCAAATGTCTTCCAAAATAAAATTAGTTTATAATATCAGATATAATTTAGGAGCATATTTCATGACAATTTTTTTTCCAGGAATATTCAGAGAAACTATATTTCTTAAGCTTGGTTATTACATGGGTAGTGTTTAACTTATTTTATTAAACTACTATTATAGTCAATAGTATATATTATTATAAAAATAATCTTGAATCAAACCAATACTTCCTGCTGTATATCTTCAAAACTTTGGGGGCTTAATCATTCATATTTTATATCCTAATCATTCATATTTTATATCCTAGAACAGAGAAAAGAGCCGTTTTCAGAAGAAAACAGGTCCTGTCTGTAGAAACTCTTTCAATTGCTTAATCATGAAAACAGCTGTCTTCCCTCTCAAGTAAGACTCTCATGTAGGCAACCAAAATTTTAAGAGAATATCAAACTTTGTGTGGTTTTTAAAGTATATTTGCTTTCCTGTAGGAGTTAATCAAGAATAATGTGTGGTTGGAGAATATAAACCCAAGCTACATAGTTAATTGAAATAAATTTTGTAATAAAAACTAAATTATAAATAATCTCATGTAAAACATGAAGGATCCAAAGATTTTTGTTTTACTGTTATTTTCATCATTATCCTTTAAAATATCTCATCTCTTTATTTCTAGTGATATTTCAACTTCAGAATAAAGAGACTACTATAAATAGAAGTCTAATTAAATTAACTAAAAAATATTGTAGTCTAGCCTATTGTATTAACTATAAAAAAACTATGTGAGCAAAAGAAGATGTATACTATGTAAAAAAACAAAACACGTTCCTGAGAGACTAAATTGGTCATTCTGCCATATTATTATCCATGGGAAAGAATGTTCTCCATCAAAAATATGAATATTTGCCCTCCAGAGAAGAAGAGAAAGCCTGTAATTATTTTTGCCAAGGACACTGTTAGATTGTCTGTTTCCTGGTGTTCTGATATTGTACTCATTGAACAATCTCCAGATTTTAATTTGACTACCCATGTTGCTTTTCCGTAGGGAGAGAATATGCTAACCATTAAATGTAGACATTCAGTCTACTTGAAAGAGGTTTTTTATTATAAATGAATAAATTTTGATTCCAATTTTATGCATCAGTCCCTTGAGCTGGGTTAACTTGAATCTATCCCAGAGAGACTGATTAATTCTCAGTGCATTGATAAAATAGAATTTCTTGTCACTCAAAATGAGAATGAAACATTAGAAGTAATGATCCAACTAAGGTGCTATTTGGAAGGGACTTCCCAGATTTTAAAAGACTGAATTAGATGTGAAAAGGGTGCCAAATAATGTATGTCTTAATAAAAAAAATACTTGGGAAGTAAAATCAGTGCATCTCTATCTGGTGTTTCATAGACCACAACACTTTAATATAGTTGATGGGGAAAGGCATAAATATATGATATTGTCTACAATGCTAGTAAGAAAAAGTAACAGACCAATAAAATAGCTATATTTTCTACCAATGCAATACTGTTCAACCCCTCTTACAGATGGACAGGTGTCTTATTCCATTAGGACTACTATAAAAAAGTAGCATAAACTGAGTAGCTTATAAACAACAGAAATATATTTCTCAAAGTTGTGGAAGTGAAAGTGCAAGATGAAGGCACCAGCAGATTCAATGAGGGCCTGTTCCCTGGTTCACAGAGCAGGACCTTCTTGCTGTGTTCTCACATGATAGAAGAGGCAAACAAGCTCCCTTAGGCCTCATTCATAAGGGGACTAATCCCATTCATGAGGGTAGAATCCTCATGATCTACTCACCCCCTGAAGCCCCACCTCTTAAAACCATCACTTGGGGTAGGAGTTCGACATATGAATGCTGACAGGTTGAGAGGACACAAACATTCTGACCACAGCAGCAGATGAAGCCATGTAGCATATGCCTACACAGGCTGGTAGTAAAGCTGGTTCACCAGAAGCCAGTGTATAATAGGCAGAAGTTTTGCCAAGGAAGGGCTAATATGGACCAAGCCAGATGCCATTTCTAGACCCACCACAGGAACAATGAAAGAAGAAAAGCCAAAGATGAGCTTCTGAGGAAAGTGGCTGAAAATGACAATAGATGAGAAAGATTAGAATTGATACAGATGGCCAGTATTAAAAAGCTGAATAAAAGATATTACTGTAATCCAGTGTGAACTGGAAAGGACTCATGATATTCATGTTCTGGATTTTCTTATCAGTCTTTCAATAGTAATTATGACCTTCCACTCTGTGCAACTGTGTCCAGTCTTGTGCTGACTATTTAGGACATGAGGTGTGTAATAATTAACTTTATGTGTCAACTTGATGGGGCACAGGATGTTCAAACATTCAGTCAAACATTATTCTGAGTGTGTCTCTGAGTGTGTTTCTGGATAAAATTAACATTTTAATAGGTAGACTGAATAATGTAGGTTCCCCTCCCTTGTTTGGATAGTCCTCATCCAATCAATTACAGACATAAATAAATCAAAAAGACTCAGTAAGAGCGAACATCTCCTGCCTGACTGCTTGAGTTGGAACATTGATCTTCCCGGCTTTTGAACTTCGACTGGAATTACATGCCTATTTTCTTGGGTCTCCAGTTCACTGGTTGAAGATTTTGAGATGTCTCAGGCTCTGAAATCATGTAAACCCTAATGCAGATTTTGATACCAAGATGTGGAGTGCTGCTGTAACAATTATCTAAACATATGGTAGTGGCTTTGGATCTGGATAACGAATGGAGGCTGGAAGAGTTTGGGGGCACATGCCAGAAAAATAGATGTTAAGGGCAATTTGGGTATATTTCAGATGAAAATGAGAAACATGTTATTGGAAGCTGGAGAAAAAGTAATC
>NW_007742879.1:17078-17910 GCF_000696425.1 Galeopterus variegatus
TTTGGGTATATTTCAGATGAAAATGAGAAACATGTTATTGGAAGCTGGAGAAAAAGTAATCCTTGTTATATGGTGGCAAAGAATTTAGCTGAACAGTGTTCTAGTGTTTTGTGGAAGGTAGTACTTTTGAGTGATGAAACTGGATATTTAGCTAAGGAGATTTCTAAGTGAAGTATTGAAGGAACAGCTTGTTTCTTCCTGACAGCTTGTGGTAAAATGTTAGAGCTGAAGAAAATTTTGCAAAGCAAAAAGGAGGCAGAACTTGAATATTTGGAATTTTTTTAGTCTATCTATATTTTAAAAAATTAGAAAATGTTCGGTAAAGAGCATGAAGGATGTGGCTGAACTACCACATGATAGTTTATGGTATTATACAAGCAGAAACATTGCCAATTTGAACTGAAGGGAATAGAGATGGGACAAAATGCAGAAAGGTTGCTAGAGTTCTTGGGTTTGACAGAATGAGATGATAGAGCTATTTTTCTCTGAATGAGTGCTATTCTTGAAGAAGAGGGGAAAATGGCACTGAAGGAGATTCACCAGGGCCACCCCCTCAGTATCAACAGGCCAGAGGCTCCTCCTGGGATGATGCTTCCTTCCCATTGGGCTGTGAAGGCAGAACATTGATACAAAGTGGTTTACTTCTGAGACTTAAGATCTAATGGAATTTGCTTTGCTAGACTTTGAATTTGCTTGGGAGTAACTAGCCCTTTCTTCTTTCCAATTTATCTCGTTTAGAATGGAAATTTCTGTCCTATGACTGTCCCACCATTGTATTTTTGGAAGATAGACATAATTTGTTTGTTTTCACAGGTTCAGAGCAGGAGAGAAA
>NW_007742879.1:19365-21252 GCF_000696425.1 Galeopterus variegatus
ACACACACACACACACATATATGTGAAGATATGTTTAAAACATTTATACATATAATTAATTTATATATATATTAATTATATACACTTATGAATGTGTGATTACTCTATTTACTAATAGAGTTATGCAACATAAAATTTTAAAGATCATTGCTGTAGTCAAGTATATTGTTCAGTAGGTAGAAGACTTGAATGATGTGGTATGGATCTTGGATGGTATTCCTTAGAAGTTGAAGATCAGCCGAAGGGATTCGAGTATGGGAAGGATAAGGTCAGATTGTTTTTCAGAGAGCTCACTCTGGAAATGCACTGAAAGATAGGTTTGAAGGGAACAGTGAAAAGCAGGGTGAGCAGTTAGGAAATTCTTCTTCTCTCCAGATGATAAATAGTAAGGGTTTTTTTTCTAGAGGGAGTCATAATAAATACTGAGAGGAAAGAACTGAATAAATAAATCATTATCAGGTAAAATAAGCAGGATGTGGTGATTGATTAAATGAGAGTGTGTGAGAAAAAAAGGAGTGAAGGATACCTCCAAGGATTTTAACTTAGATGACTAGTTAAAGTTACCCGCAATACAAAATACAGCAAGGAAAGGTTTGGGGGTAATATGTGATCAGTGCAGTTGTAACCATGTTGAGTGTGAGATGCTCAAGGGCCTTTTACAGGGGAAGATACACAGAAAAGAGCTGGGATCTGAGGCTCAGGGGAGAGGTCTGGATGGACAGACTGAGAACAGGTAAAATGAAAGGGACTATGGAAGTATAAAGGGTGAGTATAAAATAAAAAAGCAGGACCAAGCATGCTGGGAAAGATTCGTATGCCAGGGAAGCAAATGCAAAGCATTTTTATTTATCTCATCTAAACTTTGTGGTTTGAATTTTTTCAAGTGAATGGATGGTGGAAAATGGTGATTCATCAGTGGTGATATTTTTCAATCTTTGAAAGCATCTGCTATTCAACATGGCATCATGAAGCGTGAAAGAAAACTTTCACTGTAAAAATTAGTGGAGTGGTAATTTTGTTTCTGTATTACAGAGAATANGTATTTTGTTATGGTAGCCCAAGCTGGCTAAGATAAGGTGACACCATTGAACAGAGAACTGGACAGACAATACTGAAACTCAGAAGAGAGGACTAAGTAAAAGTGTATATTTGGAAGTAATCACAGAATAATGAGAATTATAACTATAATCAATGCTCATCTAGTCAGAAAAGAGAGATAAGAGATGTCCAGTATGGGATTTATTTCAAAGGAAAGTTTGATGCCAGGAAAAATCTTGTGATGTGTTTGAAATCCCATAAGTCAAACATCTAGCTAGAAGGGAGGGTTTTTGAAGAAAGATACAAAGGCTCAAACCTAATTTGGGATTGCAAGGTGATGATTTATACATTAAGATGATGCATGCATTTCCAAGACACTATGCATTGTCTGATTTGGCAGCTGTGGGGATAAATTTACACTGATCCTTCCAGATACTTTTCCAAATTGTTTCTTGAAAGTAACATAGTTGGAACATGGAAGTCCTTTCAAATCCCATGGTACTCTGAGTCAATTGCACATTTTATCATGCTTGACTGAGATGAAGTGCATAGACTGTTACTATGTCTAAAAAGATATTAACTGGCAGAAAGAACTATCAAAGCTGTGACCTTCACTTTATCAACAACACTATTTAATGCAATGATCACCAAAGTGGGTCCACAAACTCCTCAGCAGTACACAAGGGGGCCACTGTCAGAAAAAAATTGTCATTATTGCCCCCAAACAGGAGATGAATAAGTACACAAATCATTTTTGTGTTCTTATTCATCACCTGTTTGGGGGCAATACTTTGTAATGTGCATAACATACTAGCAATTATATGCATATTATACACACACACACACACA
>NW_007742879.1:23087-24526 GCF_000696425.1 Galeopterus variegatus
AAAGTAACAAATGTGCTGTCTCATCTTAGATAATTAAAGATAAGCCATCTTTTCACTTTTTTGAGCCTTTGAATATTCTTTTTCTGTTCATCTCTAATGTTCTCCCTTTATATTTCTCCTAGTGAACTCCCAAACAACCCTCAATACCCAATTTACAGATTTCATCCTCAGAAAACTTTATTTGGCTCCCACATATGTTGCCTCAGTTATATATTCTATCATAGAGTTTTTTCTTTTTTATCTATTTTATCGTACTTTGCTATATTTATTATTTTCTTTCATTGTAGATTGGATTTACTTATTTCCTTTTATACAATATTGTTTATTTATTTTTATTTCTTATTGACTCTCAGGTGCAGAGGGTTGAACTAATAATGCTGTTCAGTTCATGGTACACCATCATTATTTTTCCATTCCCATTCTCCCCCCATCCATAGGCAACAGTCTCAGGTATCTGTGATATATTTTTTTCTTTGTATTGTATTTGTAAAAATATACTTTAAAACATGCACTTTTAAAACTTTTTTTCTTTTTTCTCTAGGCACTATATTTAAAGGTATATATTCAGGTTGTACTGCATATATTTTGCCTATTGCTTTTAAGAGCTCCATAGTATTCATGGTATGCCTCCTCTACATCTTGCTTATGGACCCCTGTATTACTTCTAGCTTGGAGTTAACACAAAGACTACTGCAATGAATATTGTTAAATATATCCTGTTATGGACATGATTGAAATATTTTTTTATCAGTTAGATTACTGGGTCCTAGAATATATGTAATTTGATTGTTAAGTATCAGAATATTCTCAACAGTAACAACAGGAACAGGAGAGATCTTATATCATCACATCTCTACCAAGACTTGACAACTGGTAGCATTTTAATTTTTGCCAAACACATAGGTAACTCATTATCTTAGTTTAATATAAATTTGAGGATCTCTCATATACTGGATGGATATTTGAATTTACCTGATCATATTTTTTGTTGATTTATAATGAAATTTTGTTTTTCTTTCTGCAGGCATTTTGGATATATTTTAGATATGGTCCCTTTACCAGTTTCACACACTACAGGTGTCTATTCTCAGTCCATCACTGTTTTGTCATCTTTACTTATAGTAACTTTCATTGAAGAAGAAATTATTAATTTGATGTAATTAAGTCATTAACCATTTGCCTTCATTTTATCTCTATAAATTAGATATTATGCTTACTAAATTCGTTAAAAAAAATCTAACCAGATTTATGATTAGGATTTTCTGTAACAGTTTTGTGATACTTGTAATGTTCATGATACTAATCTTCCTGTAGAAGAGTATGGATTTTCCATTTATTTGGAAAATCTTTTATATTATCAAATGGATTTTAGATTATTTTTCATATTTTTGGTATATTTCTTACAAAATTTTACATACTTTAATTTTTAACTGCTATTC
>NW_007742879.1:24855-34213 GCF_000696425.1 Galeopterus variegatus
GGTCCTAGAATATATGTAATTTGATTGTTAAGTATCAGAATATTCTCAACAGTAACAACAGGAACAGGAGAGATCTTATATCATCACATCTCTACCAAGACTTGACAACTGGTAGCATTTTAATTTTTGCCAAACACATAGGTAACTCATTATCTTAGTTTAATATAAATTTGAGGATCTCTCATATACTGGATGGATATTTGAATTTACCTGATCATATTTTTTGTTGATTTATAATGAAATTTTGTTTTTCTTTCTGCAGGCATTTTGGATATATTTTAGATATGGTCCCTTTACCAGTTTCACACACTACAGGTGTCTATTCTCAGTCCATCACTGTTTTGTCATCTTTACTTATAGTAACTTTCATTGAAGAAGAAATTATTAATTTGATGTAATTAAGTCATTAACCATTTGCCTTCATTTTATCTCTATAAATTAGATATTATGCTTACTAAATTCGTTAAAAAAAATCTAACCAGATTTATGATTAGGATTTTCTGTAACAGTTTTGTGATACTTGTAATGTTCATGATACTAATCTTCCTGTAGAAGAGTATGGATTTTCCATTTATTTGGAAAATCTTTTATATTATCAAATGGATTTTAGATTATTTTTCATATTTTTGGTATATTTCTTACAAAATTTTACATACTTTAATTTTTAACTGCTATTCCCAATTGTGTCTTGCTACTGGTTATATTCTCCAGTTTGTTATTGCCCGTGTACACAAACAGTATTTTTTTTTTATATGTTGATCTAGTTCCAGGAATCATAATGAACTTAATTTCAATACTTACTTAATGCTGTTGGCTTTTCAAGGTTAATTATTTTATCAATTTTAAACAATAACAATTTATGTCTTTGTAAAACTTTGCAAAGTTTATACTTCATAGTATTTTTCTAGGCCCTAGTTTTGTTATTGTAAAACAATACAGCAATAATAGGTATCCTTGTCTTGTTCCTTAGTTTAACAGGAGACTATACCTAAAATGTCTTTTCTAAGTAAAATATTTGTATCAGCTTTCTGGATTAAGACTTTACCAGATTAAGAAAATTATTTTCTGCTTATAATTTGAATTTCCTCCTTATACTAAGTGTTGATTTATGCCACATGATTTTTCTGCATCTGTTAATGTAATCATGAGTTGCTACTTTTATCTGTGGCCAATTACAGGAATATATTTTCTCATATTGAATCATCCTTGCATTCTCAGGATAAATGATACTTGATTATGATGCATTATAATTGTGTATTACAATATTTTGGATTCAGATAGCCAGTACTATTTTTAAAAAATATGTGCCTCAATGACCATACATGAAAAAGGATTATAATTATTCTTTTGTTTTACTGTATGTATCCACAATTGGAATATAAAAGTTTCAGTAGTCACATAAAATGACAATATTTTGGTGTACAGTTCTCTCCCATATGTTCTTGATTGGTACATGGATAGATCAAAAACACATATATATATACAATTTTTATATTTCTTGCCTTCCTTAACAGTATATCTCTAACATTACCTTACATTATTACATTTTAAAAGTATCATTTTAATAATAATGTAATATTTAATAAAATAATAATATTCTATACAATATTCTATTTAATACATGGATTTTTTAAAATTGCTTTTTAAATAAAGCTATAATGATAACTACATGCTTTTGGCAAATCAAACCCCCCATACTATTGAGTTTCCTGAGCCCCAGGTTTATATCTTCAAATTTGTGTCTTTAGCATATAGAACAGCTGAGGCACATAGGAAGTGCTTGTTACACATACGGTAGATGAATAACTGAATGAGTGAGAGAATGGTCATTCTCCCCCTAGAAGTGTCTGCTTATTCGGCTAATGAGATTTATGTTTACTAACACCATGGAATAGGTATTGAACAGAAATGAGAAATCTAGCAGAAAAACTCTAATAACTACTCTGACTCCACATCTTAAACAATTCACATATGAACATCTGTCTGTGACTCAATATTGACCAGTCCACAAAGAATAGCATATGCAAAATAAATATTTTGTTTACCAGAAGAAATTTTATTTTAAAGAAATACTAATAGCCATCATTTCTCCAGTATTTACAACGTGCTAGGCTTTTTTTCTGAAATTACCTTACTAAATCCTGACCATGTCTATGAAGTAGATACTATTATCTCCATATTTGACATAGCAAATTGAGGTTAAGTAACTTGCCCAAGACCATGTGGCTAATACATAGTAGAGACTTAATTCTAATTCAGGTCTGACTGACACTAATGCCAGGTCTCTTAACCACTACCTGGATGTCAAATATATTTCACCTTACAAACCAGTCTGAATGACTGGCACTGATGACCCCTTGGATTTGTGAGTTAAACAGAGTTCCAAACAAGCAGTTAGGCTTGATAGACACAAAGTAGAGCGATTAAGTTGGAGTGGCAGGTGCCACGGTTAGGACAGAGGTTCATGACAGCATTTGGCTACTTGTTAAACGCCTCCCTCCCTCTACCATCTCTGAAAATAGAATACATTCCTTAAATTGGTGAGTCCTCTACTAACTAAAATATTTTCTGTGCTTATATTCCTGGATCATTGTGGATATCTCCTTCCAGTTCCCCTAGTTGCTCCCACAGCACCTCTGACATCAGCAAACAATTGCCTTTCTTGTCTTGTTCCTGGTGTTCTGGGGAGGAAGAGCACATTCTGCCTCACCCCACTCTCAGTGGTGAGAGGGGAGTCCATTTTCTTTCTATCTTCATTGTCTCAACCATCCCAACAAGGGGTTTAGGAAACAAGAAGAAACAGATTCCTGCAGGAAGAATTCACACGGAGGCATACTTTGGAAAGCAAATAATTATATTTTGATGACTTCCTGTCTCTAAGTAAAATGTGAGTTGATAAAGTTTTAAATTTAATTGTGTAGAAGTGAAGAAAATGGTATATATTCCATAGGAATCTTTCATTGACATGCTAAGTCATTTTTTCTCTGTTGTTTTTTCCATAATTTTATAAAAATGTGTTCTATTGGCTGCACGGTAATGAAAGGAATGTTTGGGGACATTTTCATGCTTGATTCTCCTTGTAAACACTGTTCATAAAGGACCCTCTTCATTGGCTCGGAGTAGTTGCCATTTCTCAGGGTCGGATTTCCATTTTGTACGGTGACTCTCATGAGAGTGTCTTTGCTGATGGAGGCACTTCATTAGCTAATGGTTAGAGGTATCTTAACACATTTTGCTAGCAGAAGGGGAGAAATCACACTTCCACCTTCCGAATTTCATTCTTGAGTGAATCAAGGGCAAGATTCCTGTGGAAGAATAGATCTTTAGCTGAACTTTCATTGGATATTTTAAGAAAGTTAAAGTATCAGATTAAGGCAAATAATATTTTATGTCTGTAAAACCTTTAGGCATCTTCTCATGGATAAATTCACAAAGAGATATGGAGAAATTTTCAGGGGCTGCTAGCAAGTACAGACAGAATAGTGACAATCAGACCTGTGTGGACGTGAAATCCACCATTGCAATGAGAATAATTGAGTACTTTTGTAAAATTTGGTTGTCAATGGAAATAAAGAATGTAAGAACTGGATAAAGACAAATCTTCTACTCTAAAAAGATTTTACTTTAGTTTGTATATTCACTTCTAAAAGAACTGGGATTTTTCCTACTGTAAATGTGAGTACTTCTGCTTTCCTTTTTTCTCTGTCTTCCTGCCTTGGGTTCATGTTCTTCTGCAAACTTGACAGAGAGAAAAAAATAAAGAAATTCACAATTTCCACTCAGAGTAGACTCAAGTCTTCCCATCTGATAAAGTCATTTTGTGGAAATGTGATAGCATAGGTTTGAAGAGTACTTTTCAAAAGCCAATTCCATTATGAATAAGAAAACCTTCCCTGCAATTTATGTTATGCTTTATTTTCTAGAATTCAACTCAGAATTTTTTAATATTTTGATTATAGAGATTATACGTATATGCCGTTACTTACACTGCAGTAGCATGCTTATATACATTTTTCAATGTGCTTTAATCAGTTAATTATAATTGCCTGAAATTTAGTCAGTCCTGGACAGTTTTCAACATCAAACTGCTTTAATAAAGGATGAAAAGAATAAGACTGGTATTCTCCTGAAGTGTTCAAAAAGGCAAGTAAATGCACAGCCATGGTTTCTACCTTCCAGAATTTTCTATGCCACAAACACAAAAATGAACAAAGCTTTTCTCTTTACTGTATGAATTCTGATTAATACTCATATCAGCAGATAGTGTAGGTAAGGTCATACAATGTTTTAAAAAATTATTTAATTACAGTTGGTATTAGAATATCCCTGAAGAATGATGAGACTGTGCATCAGCTGGGTTACAGTTTATATTTTTGAGCCTCAAAGAAAGGAAGCTATATTGATAAGCAGCACCTCCATTAAGAATTTCGCTCTGTACTCTAGAAACCAATCTACTTTTAAATCCACAAATTTGTGTCTTGTTGACTTTATTTCAGTAATCTGTGTATAGAGAATGTCAAGGAAGAAAGGTGACAATACACAGAAAAAAAGAATAAAAAACACACAAAAGAGAAAAATAATGCAAATTGTATGTAGCAATCTATACAAAATTATTTTTTTGAGAGTTGAAAGATAAATGATCTATATAAAGATTCAAATTAATAAAAAGTTTTTGAAATGTGGTAAAAGCTATAAATTACTATGCATGCATGTATATTTCTTTTTTAAACTTTTGGTTACTATAAAAATTTGCTTTCTCTCTATAAAATTTTTGGAAAATTCAGCAGTGAGTGAAAAGAAAAACAAGCATTCTATTCTGTTCTCTCACCATCATTCAAACCTTTGATACTGCTTGGCATATTACTCCAGGCTCTTTTCTGTCATTTGTAAATGTAGTTGAGATAATTTTCTTTATTTATATTTTATTTTTTTTTAAACATTTCATTGTATATCTTCAAGTTTCTCTCTTAGTATTGGATCACTCCTTTGATTAAAAATTACTCAACAGTGGCTTTTTATCCTACAGGCTATGGGCTAAATGAACCTGGCTTTCCATGGGACCTCATCTCCTCCCACTTTGTCCTTACTCACTCCATTTCAGCCACCTAGACCTCCTTGTTCTTCAGCCACGCCAAGTTCACCCCTCTCTTTTGGGATCCTTGTCTTCGCTTTCCCATCCCCTCTGCCCTTCCCATTAGTGTTTGTATGACTTGCTTCCTCTCTTTATTCAAGTGTTCTAATACCACCTTATAGGAAAGGCTTATTTTTCCTGACCATGAATCTAAATAAAACCCCCTTTCTCTATTTTTCTCTCTCTTCCCACTCTGATTGGTTTTCTTCATACTACTTGTCTATTTCTCCCTTACCTTACATACACACACATGCACTTGCACTTGTGAATGCACGCACACACACTCCTCAAGACGCTAGGAGAGCAGGGTCTTTGTTTTGTTCATTGCTCAATTAGCAGAGCCTAGAAAAATGTGTGGTGCACAGAAAATACTCAATAAATATGAGAGGACTTCAAAAAGTTCATGGAAAATGGAATTAAAAGATAAAAATCTAAAAAATAAATTTTACTTCTCAACTCTATCAAGACTCATTTGTAAGCAATGATACCAGCCATTTGGTTTATCCCTTAAAGAACTGAGGGTCCTGGGAATTTAACTATGCAGTCTTTTTTACATTATTAGCTGAAGAAAAATTGGTGCCCTTTAATGATCTGTTAAGATTAAGAAACAAAAATAAGACAGCAGGAGCTAAAACAGGACTGCAATGTGGATGCCTAATGATTTTCCATGGAAACTCTCTTAAAATGTCCCTGTTTGATGAGAGGAATGAGCAGGGGCACTGTTGCAGTAGAAGACTCTCTGGTGAAGCTTTCTCAAGAAATTTTTCTGCTAAAGCTTTGACTAACTTTCTTCAAGCCCTCTCATAATAAGCAGATGTTATTGTTCTTTGGCCCTTCAGAAAGTCAACAAGCAAAATGCCTTGAGTATCTCAAGAAACTGTTGCCATTACCTTTGCTCTTTACCTGTCTACTTTTGCTTTGACTGGACCACTTCCACCTCTTGGTAGCCATTGCTTTGATTGTGCTTTGTTTTCAGGATCGTACTGGTAAAGCCATGTTTCATTTCCTGTTACGATTCTTTAAAAAAGTGCATCAGGATTTTTTTAACTTGTTTTAAATTTCTGTTGAAAGCTCTGCTCTTGTCTGTAGCTGATATGGACATAACAGTTTGGTCATCCCTTGAGCAGAAAGTTGTTCAGCTTTAACTTTTCAGTCAGGATTGTGTAAATTTGACCAAGTGAGATGTTTATGGTGTTGGCTATTGCTTCTTCTGTTGATATTTGGTCCTCTTCAATTAGGGCATAAACAAGATTAATTTTTTCCTTGCAAATTGATGTGGATGGTCTGCAACTGCAAGCTTTATCTTCAACATCATCTTGTCCATTCTTAAAATGAGGTATTCATTTATAAACTGCTGATTTCTTTTGGGGCATTGTGCCCATAAACATTTTGTAAAGCATCAATGATTTCACCATTCTTTCACCCAAGCTTCACCATTAATTTGATGGGGTTTTTTTGCTTCAACTTTAGCAGAATTCATGTTGCTCTGATAGGGACACTTTTCAAACTGATGTCTTATCCTCAAATGAGACGTGTTATAACAAGTTAGTACAAGTTTATTTTGGTGCAAAGAAAACCTTAGAAATCCATGCATAGTTTTTTCATGGTATGCATTTTCCATTAACTTTTCGAAACCCTTTGTAATTGTTGAATAAATAATTAAATTTATTGGCTGCAGTGTTTTACTTTATAGATACCCCTTACTTTGCTTAACTCTATATTTAGGCAATAAGCCACTAAATAAGTAAGTAAATAAATAAATAAGGCAATGATTAGCATATTTAAAATAATTCTTTTATCTGTCACGTTTATCTCCATATGATTAATTCGTAACAAAATTATTGAGTTAACAATATGAAATGTTTGAAACATTTATTTTTAATATAGATATTTATATTATTCTTTAAAATAAATACTTTTCAGTAACTTCTTTAGTAAATTTTGAGTCAAGCATACACAATTTATATAAGCATTCAAATAGCTGTTTGAATATTCTTTACTAATTTTTACTTTGTGCGGCTTTGCATATAAATGATCATTTTACTAGAATCTAGCGAGTAAGAATATTATGAATTTTAAAAAACCTGTATTAATTTGAAAATTTATTTTTAAATAATGGTGACGCTAAATGTATTTCCACATATCTTTTTTGTATGTTTCATGTTTATTTTGGGAGGGACAAAATTCAATCCATAACACTATGTTACCAAAAAAAATTAGGTGCTTCACTCTATTTTATTAATCGATATCTCTACTGTGGGAAAGTACACTGATTTAATCATTTTGGTTTTCTGCTAAGTTTTATTTTTCGGATAGAATCAGACTTCAAATATCAATCTATTTGTTTTTCAAAAATATCTTAGTTATTCTCACACATTTTTGTTTACAAATGAGTTTCAAAATATTGTTCTTTCAACTTCTGTTAAATCTATAAATTAATTTGAAAAGAATCAACATCTATGCAATGGTCATTCTCTCTATTTACAAGCATGGAATATCTCTCAATTTATTATTTATTTTATATCTACATGTATGGTTTTATACTTTGCTTCATTAAGTCCTGTCAGAATGCTTGAACAGGTTATTGCCAGATGTTTCACACCTGTTTTGCTATTGTGAATGGGTTTTCTTCCTTTTGGTTTTCCAATGCTTATTGCTAGTACATATATGACGGAACTTCAAAAGATGTGGAAAAAAAGAATTGAAATATAGTACAAATCATCCTTCCATGAAATTTTTGAAGACCCTCGTAACAATGTTGTTAATTTTTGTACACTGATATGATTTCTAATAAATTATTAATTCACTCTGTGTATTCTGCCGAGAAATTTAGGAAGACTGTATTGCTCTTTAAGTTTCACCTCAACATAATTCTCAAAATACAGAAAACTCCAAGAAACGACTTTTAGAAAAAGTACTTTATTGTATGAAGTTACTTCAAAAAGTTCATGGAAAGATTTTATTATGTTTCAGTTGTCTTTTTCCACTAAATTTTTGAAGTGCCCTCATATATAAATTATATCTCAATAAAATTGATTTTTTAAGAAATACAAAAAGCCAGTTTTGTTTCAATTTTTTTTATATCGATTGGTTGATTAATTTAACTATGGGCACTATTGTAGGCACTGGAGATAGAAAAATGAGCCATCAAGAATAACAACAGAAAACACATTTTCTCCTTCTCCTAGAGTTTTTTTGTTTATAGGGGGTGGAGTGGTTAGTACACATCACTAGAACATTCACATTATGGAATTTTACTATATAGATGTATATTTTACTATATAGATGTAGTAAATAATCTAATGGAAAAGAACATTTAATGTAAGCATGTGAGGTTTCATACAGCTAGGTTGGTAAGGGAGTGGCAGTCTGGGAAAGCTTTTCAACAATGGTAATTCTTGAGATGAGACTGGAGGTGTTAGTGAAATGACAATCTGCAGGAGAACACAGGAGCATCCTAAAGAGAGGGAAATGCTTAAGTAAAATTCCTGTTCCTAAGCACCTGAAATGTCTGAGAAACTGAAAGATGACCAGAGATGCTGGAACTTCAGAAGGCAAGCAGCAGAATGGTATGAGATGCAGGGCCAAATGATGCCACATATTTTTGAACTATGTGAAGAATTTTAATTTTCATTCTAAGATTGGACAACTGTTGAGAGATTTAGCACAGTTAGGATGAGTTAAATTATCACAGACCATGGTGAAGGCAAGTGATATGGAGTGGACAAATTAACATGTACTTAGGAAGTAAAAGTCTATGGCAAAATGAAAAATTAAACCTTCTTCAAAGGTCTCTCCAAATCAAAAGAATGAAACTGCAGGTCTCATTTATGGTTAGGCTCCAACAGTGCCTGTTTTCTTCTGAAACCAGAGGATGCACTTCAGAGCCTGGATAATGGCCCTGAGAAATGGAGTGTATTACTAAAAACTAGGGTTTTCCTGTACTTTATGCACTTTTTAAGTAATGTTCCTGCTCAAACCCAGTATTACAACCTTGAACCAAGAAACTCTTCCTTTATAATATTTAAATTTCATTTAATTCATCAGCTCTGTGTATTAGTTAAGACTGTCTCAGTTGCATTTCATATAAATCAACTGTTGTAGCTTGAGCAAAAACCACAGCTCTGTTAGAGGAAGTATTAATTGTTGAGAAACCAGACTGCATGCTCTCTCTCTCTCTCTCTCTCTCTCTCTCTCTCTCTCCATGTCTCCTTTCTGCCTTCTCTG
>NW_007742880.1:0-1175 GCF_000696425.1 Galeopterus variegatus
GAACATTTGGTCTGTTTTATTGAACTTATTATGAAAGTGTCCCTGTCAACGTGCCATAAATAAAAATGAAAGGCTTGGGGGATTTTGACATTTGCCACCAATGTTTCAAGAACATCAATTAGGAAAATTTTACTGGTAACAAAGTGTCACCAACCAGATGGCGTCCACTACAGAAATGCACTTGCAGTGACACTATACCCCACAGGTTCTGTGGCCCGCCCTGGACTGGCTTTGGAGATCTGAGACCAGAGGGCTTTATTCTGCACAAGCACTCCCCACAGCCCGGCTGTCCCATCACTGTCCAAGCCCCCTCCAGGCCAAGACTGCGGGCCCTTCAGTCTTTCCTCTGCCCCAAGTACAACGAGCTTTGCGGCGTGTTCCCAGCATAGGCTAAGATGGGACCCAGGTCAACACAGGTGTGTCGAGCCCGGCACCAGACAGCCCAGCCATGGGGCTCACCTCCTGTCTCTAACAACGCCATCACCCAGGCCCTATTTCTTTCTTTCANTAAGCCCCCCTGGTGGCATGGATGGGAGATGGTCTCAAGGCCCCCAAGTGAAAGGGGTGTGTGTGACACACCTGTGTGTCCATCCTCCAAACAGGACCTGGAAATCCTCAATGCCAGAGTCCACAGCACCCTTACCCTCAGTCCTCTTCATGCAGCCCAAACCAGACGTCCCACCTGGTGAACAGGAGGGTCCCCGGCAGAGACTTCTCTGCTCCTTCCCCCACTGAAAAAGATGCGAAGTAGCCAGAGACAGGCCCCCAGGTCCAGCAGGCATACGCCGCTGTGCATAAACACTGGGAGGCCACACCCTGCGTCTCGCTGACAGCCCGAGGGTCTGTACCTGTGGCACCTGCGGCCACTTCCCAGGGAAGCACCGTAATCCAGTCAGGGGGCCAGCAAAGAGGCTGCCAGATGCCACAAGCCTTTAATCCCTGCAGCCAGAGATCTGATGCTGCCAGGCTGTAGCCAGCACAGGGGGCTCCCAGCCCAGACCAGGCAGCACAGTGTCCCTAAAGCACGAGGGTCCTCGGAGCGGGGAGAGGCACACCGTGGCGTTTTAAGGCCCGCTCTCCACAATTCTGCCACCAACCTTTCCTAAAGTATTGCCTCTGTCTTTTTTCTCCCATCGTCCTCTGTCTTTGGCTTTAGAGATCCCTTAACGTGGGGC
>NW_007742880.1:2170-13213 GCF_000696425.1 Galeopterus variegatus
CATGTACCCATCAGCAGTCCCTCCCCACACCCCTCCCCAGCCCTGGCAACCACTTATCTGCTTCTGCTTCTGTGGATTTGCCTGTTCTGGGCATTTCATGTAAATGGAATCACACATATGTGCTCCTGTGTCTGGCGTCTTTCACTGAGCATGACGTGTTTGAGGTTCATCCAGGTTGTAGTGTGTGTCAGAGCCTCATTCCTTTTCACGGCTGTATAATACTCCATTGCACAATGGACCACACTCTGTTTATCAATTGATCCATCCATCCATCCATCCATGGATGCTAGGGCCTTTCCAGGGAAGTTTCCTGTGAGAGAACCCCAAGCTCCCCCCAGAGTCACCGTGGACCCCACTTAGAGGATGGTAATTGATGAGAGTCAGGCAGTGACCAGCAAGCCCAGCCAAGACCCAGAGTTTTCTCCAAGTAATGTTGGGTTTCAGCAAATGAGGCTGTATCAGCATCAACAACAAAATCAGAGTGTCCATCCCCAGATAAGTCACGTCCCCGGGAGAGGACAGAGAGACCAAGGTGCTTTGAGTTACCCATAGAGTTTCCTGTGATTTGCCCCCTCATGAGACCTTACAAGAATCCCTCGAGGGTCGCCATTTCCTCCTGTAAGCCCTGGGTTGGGACTCCTGATTGACAGCACAATGTCTCTACCTCCTCTCTCCCACCCTCTCAGGCACTCAGGTGCAGCTGAACCTCCCCTGTAGCTTCAGGTCCCTCCAGGAGACCCAGGGAAGCCCAGGGCAGAGGGCTGAGACCCTCCTGATGGTGCTTTGTTCCCTGGCCATCACCTGCAGGGTGTTGCTGAAGGACTGACACAGTGATGCTCAAGCCATCTTAGAGTGACAGCTGATCCCAGGAAACAGGGATATGAACTCCATGACTAGACTCTGCTTCCTGGAGAAGTTTGGGGTAGGAAGAGGTTTTGAAATCCCGCCTCTCCGTTAGAGGGTTTCCCCAAGACTTTATTTGGAAATAGGGCCTTTGCAGATGCAATTAAGGGAAAGATCTCAAGAGGAGATCATCCTGGATTAGGGTGGACCCTAAATCCAATGATGAGTGTCCTTATAAAAGACAGAAGAGGACACACGGACACAGAGGAGAAGCCACGTGAAGATGGAGGCAGAGACTGGAGTGATGCGGCCACAAGCCCAGGGACACCTGGAGCCACCAGGAGCTGGAAGAGGCAGGAAGGACCCTCCCCTGGAGCCTCTGGAGGAAGCATGGCCCTGCCACACCTGGATCTCAGACTTCTGGTCTCCAGAATTATAAGGAGATGAATTTTTGTCGTTGTAAGCCCCCTAGCTTGGGGTCATTTGTTTCAGCAGCCCCAGGACACTCACGCAGCCTCCGAATCTCACCTGCGTCCTCCACGTCTGCTGGACGGGGTTTGCCGGCTTCTCCCCCACCCCATTAAGTACCTACTCACCCACTGCAGAATCAAGGCTAAACTCCCCAGACTCCTTTTTCTCCCACCATCTCCTCCCACCACAGCTGAAATCCACGCCTCCCACAGCCTCATGCCGTGTCCAGAGAGCTCCCACGTCCCTCCCTCCCCTATGTCCAGCCTCTGCTGCGCACCCCCTGCAGGCTGCCCTTAGCTCTACTCAGTCACTGCAGCCGTGGCCTGGTTTCCACCCCACAGTCCTGCAGCCAGCCCCCACCCTGGTCCTGCAGTCTCTGTGCAATGACCCCCAATGGAGAGCCTGCTGGTGGCCCCAAGAACAGTGTCCACGCTGCTGCCCTTGGCCTCCAGGGCCAACGGCAGGCATCTCCAGTCAGAGCCACGCTGCTACACTTCCGTGCCTGCTCATTCCCACCAAGGGTCTTTGTCCCCGCTGCCCCCTAGCTAGAAGCCCCTGCCCATGCAGCATCTCCTGCTCCAGGAGCTCCCCTTGGCCATAACAAGCCAGCTCCACCCGCCTGTCATTCTGGGTTCTGTCCTTCCCAGTGCACCTGAGAGTCTGTCCATCTCCCGGGCTGCAGTCAGCTCTATGAGGACAGTAAACCCATGATGGCCCACATCCCAGGAACGGTTTGGGAAGCACATGCACAGCGTCCAGTGTTCCCCGCCAGCCCTCCATCGGTCCCTCTCATCAGCCACCTTCTGAGGACGCTCTCTCTGTGTGGATCAGTGTGGACGCCTTGGAGCCCAGCATCACAGAAATGCCTAATGTAGGGGTCTTAACCCTGTGAATACAAGGGCAGCCCTGGACCCAGCGGCACCGGCCTCACCCAGGAGCTGCTTGGAAATGCACATGTCAGAGCCCCACCTGCACCCTCTGGGCCTGGTCTGCATTTTAACAAGACCCCCAAGATAATCCCAGGGTATAGCAAAGTTCCAGAAGGATGGCACAAGGACAAATGTGAGGCCACAGACGTTCTTGTAGCTTGGTTAGGAGCATGTGCCCCACTTCTGGCCAATAGAACGAGCAGGGATGTCTGCTCGAGGCTCTGGGAAACATCTTCCTTCTTGAAGAGAAGCAGGGAGCCTCTCCCCTTCCTGCCAACACCACCATAGCAGAAGGGTGTGATGTCCGGAACAGGCGCAGCTGCTTTGTGCCATGAGGGGACATGCCTGAAGATGTCACTCAACCTGCAAGGACGTCTGCAGCCTCTCATTTCATTCATTCATTTAAGCATTTGTTGAGCAATTGCTCTGTGGCAGGTGCCACTATAGATACACGGGTACATGGAAGAGTAAGAGGGACCAATGATCCTATGTCATGACACTGACGTCCTGGTAAAGAGAGACACAACCCCTAAATAGCTAAACTGCAAGTGAGTCAGAAGTGCTGAGGGGGAGGTGTGGGAGGAAGGATCCAGGGTCCAGATGGGGCCCTGCTGAAGGGAGATGGGAAGGAGAAGAGGAAATGAGCTGTGCAGGGAGAGAGAAAAGGATGTGCAAAGGCCCTGAGGTAGGGAGTGTCTGGTCTGCTCACAAGAGAGGGAGGAGACTGGGGGAGAGGGAGAGAAGGGCAGGCATTGAGGCAGAGTGAGGGACCTGGTGACACTTGGGTCATGGCTCCAGGCCCAGCGGGAGCCATCACCAGGCTCTAAGTGGATGCAGCAACAGGAAGGCTGGGGTAGCTGCTGCCTTGGTGGTTGAGTCAGAACCTCAGTGCAGTCATCAGGGAGGAAGCTCTCTCCATCTTCAAGTCTGCCAGCCTCACAGTGGTGTCCCCAGGTATGTCCCCTCATGGCATAAAATGACTGCCACTGTGCCAGACATCACATCCTTCCATGACAGTGACTATAGCAGGAAGGGGAGACCCTCCTTGCTCTCACGTCTACTCTCTTCAAGAAGGAAAGCTCTTCTCAGAGCCTCGAGCAGACATTCTGCTAATCCAATCAGCCAGAATCGGGGTGAGTGCCCGTATTCCAGCTGTAAGGGACCTGGGAAGAGAACGGCAGGTGCTTGATGTTTTCTATTGTGAGGGATGAATGAGGGAAGGAGCACCTTTGAACAGGTGTCCACAATATCCTCTTCAGGGTGTTTCTCTTCTCCAGGAGGCACCTGGAGATCAGGAAGGTGTCTCAAGCCTGGGGTGTTCTCTACAGCCACCAGCTCAGTGCCACCCACACCAGGCACCCAGCACATGCTGGAGAGCACACACGACTCTGCCTTCCTATCCTGGGGCTGTGCACCAAAAGACCAGGTGTCCTAAAACAACAGGAATTGATCCTCACCCAGCTCTGGAGGCAGGAGTCTGAGATCCAGGTGTGGCAGGGCCGTGCTGCCTCCAGAGGCTCCAGGGGAGGATCCTTCCTGCCTCTTCCAGCTCCTGGTGGCTCCAGGTGTCCCTGGGCTTGTGGCTGCATCACTCCAGTCTCTGCCTCCATCTTCATGTGGCTTCTCCTTTGTGTCTGTGTCTCCTCTTCTGTCTCTTATAGGGACACCTGTCATTGGATTTAGGGCCCACCCAAATCCAGGATGGTCTCATCTTAGCTACTTACATTTCCAATGACTAATTCCAAATAAGGTTCCATTCCCAGGTTCCGAGAGAACATGGGTTTGGTGTTGACACCAACCAACACAGGAGAAACTCCTCGGATCTTGCCATCAAGGGCAGGACTGGAGGGGAGGTCTTGGGGAGGGGTCTCCAGGCAGTACTTAAATCCTCACAGACAACACAGACTTCTTGGGCAAGGCTAAAAAAAATCCCACACAGGGGGATGCTGGCTGAGACACCCGGGGAAACTCCTTCATGCTTCAAATCAGTAACTTTCCCTTTGCTCTGGAAAAATGACCCGCACCCATCCTGAATTGGCCATGGTGTTTCTCTGTCCCCCGACACCCGTGGTCAGGTGTATTCTGATCAGCCGCCACCCCGAGCCACAGAACAGGGCAGCCAAGCAGTCAGAGGACCCTCAGGAAGCTCGGGTGGTCAACGGGTGAATGTCACAGGGCTTCCGTTTTCCTTGTCCTGACTGGACAAAGGGGAGACTGAGGCAGGAACCTTGGGACCCTCCTCCTAGGCCCGTGGGCCCCAGCTCCCTACCTCCATCATTTTTTGTGGTGCTGTTGATGCCTGGCACACGACGAATGCCTTGTTTCCCTGTTCCTTGTCTGTCCCATAGAACACAAGCCCCATGAAGGTTAAAGGGCTGGTCTGTCCTCTTCATGGCTGAGCTCCACGGGCAGGGCCAGCTCCCAGAACTTAATAGGTACACGTTGAATATACAACAAACAAGTCACCTGGGGGGGGGTCTGTCTTCCCCACATGAGGATGAGCTTATTTAGTTCGAGGGTTTCATTTTGAAATTGGGATTACGCTTTTTTAATTGAGGTGAAATTCATGGTGTGAAATGAAACCTTAACCATTTAAAGTATACAACTCAGGGGCATTTAGTGCATTCACAATATTGTGCAGCCACCACCTCTATCTAGTTCCAGAACATTCTCATCACCCCAAAAGGAGACCCTGACCCATTAGCGGTCCCTCCCCGTTCCCCTTCCCCAGCCCCTGGCAACCAGTAATCCACTTTCTGTCTCTGTGGATTTGCCTGTTCTGGACACTTCATGTAAGTGGGATCCTACCCTGTGTGGTCTTCTGTGTCTGGTGTGCATCACTGAGCATCACGTTTTCAAGGGTCATCCATGTTGCAGCAGGTGTCACAGGTTCACTCCTTTTCATGGCTGCATAATATTCCACTGTAGTCATATGCAAACGCCACTCTGCTCTTCCGTTCAACCACCAATGGACACCCGGATGTTCCCACCTCTTGACTTTTGGGAATAGGACTGTGAGTTTTGAGGGCAGGGACCCTCTGTGTTCTTTCCTCTGAAACCCCGCAGGTGCCTGGGGACAATAGCTACTTCCACTGGCACAGAAGGAAGCTGTTATCAGTATCGTCAAAGGGACCAGAACAGGTGTTGAGGTTCAGGGTGGGCTTTGTTCCTGGAACGCTGTCTTTGGAAAACCCATTTAAAGCAAGGGAAAAAACAAAGCAAGACAGTTTTTCACTAGTGGGCTGCTCATTCACAGACTGCTAAGTTGACTTCATTTAGCTGCCTTCCACTCGTTTAGGGAGTCTCAGTGTCACTTCCAACGCATAAAGCTCACGGAGGGGGCTGCAAAGCAGGAGGTGGATCCTGCCATCCGAGGTTTACCACACAGGGGCTGGGTAGAGGGACCTTCCTACTCCACCAGGGAATGAGGGCCGGTCCTGCCGGAACAGAACGTGGGGTCCTCTCCAGGGGCAGCTGCCTGCAGTGACCACCCCTTTCCAAATCCCCAGGCTTTCGACCAGGGGGGACCCCAGCTGGGATCTGAGGGTTGCTGGGGAAAAAAATTCATGCCGAAGGTTATAGCTAGAGTTGATGTTCAGACACGCTTGATGTTTTAGGGTGTACGCTTCCAAAAAACGTTATTAGCTTCATGCTGAAAATGAGGGCTGGTGCCTCCCAGGAAGTGGAGTCTGTCTCAGAAATGAGATTTATATGGAAAAGTACAGACGACTTCGAAAAGCAAGCAAAGCTTGGCCAGCATTTGGACTGAAATAGCAGCAAAGACATCTTCGTTTTTATTTCTCGCCCCCCATTTGCAAAGATTGAATGCCTAAAACAGCCCACAAGGGAATTTCCAGATCACACCCCAAATCCCTGAACCACGAGGCATTTGTCTCTAATCCTCCACTGCTTAGACAGTGAAATAATTCCAGAAGGTCTGAGGAATGGTCAACCAGTTGTCCCAACACCGAGGGCAGGTCATTCCACACCAGGGTTTTAAGGCTTTTTCTTATACTCAAAGTACTCCAGTTCGGGTCCCAAAATATGATGCCACCCTACCCACGCACTGGTTCTCTGTGCTCGAAGTAAAAAAAAAAAAAAGCCTGAAAACCCCATGTTTCTAATAATCAGTAACGGATGCATTTCAACACACTATTGGGACAAGTGTCTTTAAGACAATTGACGACAGACTGCCAAAGCCGCCGAATACAGAGGCAGGGAGAACAGCGCATGTGTCTGAGCTAAGGACTTGCCTTGATTATTTTCATGTTAGACCAAGTCACAAAAAAACACACATTAAAATAAAAAAGGAGACGGACTACACATTGCAAGGCTGCTTGGTTGTTGTGTTTTGTTTTCAACTCACTGCTGATATCACTTGGTTAAATTGTGACCCAAGAAGTCAGGACAACCACCATCCCATTATCTGTTCATTTATTAACCCGAAACAACAGGTGTCTGCGAGGTATGTCAATAGCTTATAAAAATATATCCAGTCGTTTAAAAATTGTAAATCTATGCAATATGAATTCAAACCAGATGCTCACAGCTGAGGGGCAGGCTGGTTCCGTTTCAGGCACTGGTTTCAAGAAATAAGGGCAAGAAATAGATTTCTCATTATATTCCTTTAGCAGACTGTTAGCCCAGAAAACCTCCCTTAAAGGTGCCAGTGCGGGCTGTTGCAAATTAATGACGGCTGCACTCCCCAAAGCCAAAGCTAGTTTATGGAAAGGAATTTCTGACATTATTCATCACATCCAGGAGACCGCATTATTTGGAATGAATCTTAGAGGGCTGAATTGCAGACATAAATGCACTTATCATCTCGAGTCCTGCCATTGAAGAATCACAAAAAAAAAAAAAAAAAAAGATTAGCACAACCTTTTAGGGATCTTTCCTCTGTGATTAATACTTTTTTTCAGCTTCTTTTTTTTTTTTTTTTTTGGCCCCTTAAAATCTTACAGACTGTCAGAACTCCCAACACACGCTGGCTCGTGAGCACTCAGAGGCATTTTAGCTGGATTTGGCAATTACTTATTTTCCCTTAAAACTCTATCCTTTCAACATAGTTCACCGAATATGTCAAAAATAACAAAGCACATAGATAACGACTAGTGCCAATTTAACGAGCTTCCTCGTTCATTCAACTGCAAATGTTTATAGAATATTCTGCAGGTCTTAGTGTCTGGGAACGTGGAAATGAGCATGACAGTCCCCTGCCCTCCACAGGCTGACGACCGGACGGGCCAAGTGACGTACAAGGAACTAAGTATCACCGTACGGTTCTGGTATTCAACTGTCGAGTAATCAGCTCTTACAGGGTTTGTTTATAATTGCCTTGGCCATGGCCGGAAAGTGAGCATAGATCTTCTGAACCACGTGTGCCAAAATTAAAGCTATTAATTGCATCCCACTACCACCCTCTAAAATGCAAAAGGCCTTTTTCTTTTCCCTTGCCTGCATGAAGACAAGAAAAATTCCAAACTCGGAGGTAGTCAGGTGACCGTTCTTGGCTAATCTCCCCCTGGAAAGAGTCCAAGCATTGCAATCCCACCCAGCGACTCAAACCCCTCCTGAAACTCACATCTAGCTGTGGGCTGAGGGTTTCCTCCTGTACGGGTTAGGAAAGTTGCCCCATGGAGGTCCCGAGCCTCAGCTCACCCACGTCCCCAAGGGCACTGTGGAGGCCACCTCCAGGGTCCCTGGTAGAGACTTTCTCAGGGCTTTCCAGCTGCTGTCAAGAGAAGATGCTATTTTAGAACAGCGAGACCTCTGCTCATTTAGGAGACCGTGAAAGGTAGACCCCTGAGCAGGTTTGTGTGAAGTCATTTTCCAAAGACAACACATGAATTAACAAAAAGAATGAGTCACCCCTGATAGCCCAGGACTCTTAAGTGGGTCAGATTCTTACTGGACATTCATCCACGTTGCAGCAGGTGTCAGAGCCTCCTTCCTTTTCATGGCTGAGTAATATTCCACTGTGTATATGGACCACATCGTGTTTAATCCATCCATCCATCCATGGACAGACACTGGGTGGTTTCCACCTTTTGGCTTATTGTGAATAATGCTGCTATGAACATTCGAGTAGAAGTTTTTGTCCCAGTTACTGACTTCAGTTCTTTGGGTACACACTTAGCTGTGGGATTGTTGGGCCAAATGGAAATCTTATATTTAAATTCATGGGGAGCCCCTGCTGTCCCTTTGATGGCCAGGGCAAGGGTCTATAGCAGCTGTGGCGGTGGGTGTCTGGCCAGGGTGGAAAGGAGGACAGGGAGGCTCTTGGCAGGGTTAGGGTTAAGAGGTTCCTAAGGAGGTTTCTACCAGGCAGGAGGAAGGGGCTGTATGTTTTAGCTGTTGCCAACACACATGCCTTCATTTCACAAAATTAATACTGGAGATAAATCCCCCAGGCCTGGGGCGGGAGGTGGAACTGGCTCTTTCTGCCAGATTACACGTACAGCAAAAAGTACGAGGTCGCAGGACATATTCATCTTGAATTTCTGGCCAAGCACAAGGGGCCTGGACCACCCACAGAGGAGGCTGCTGGGTTCAAGAGCGTCCCCCACACAGAGCTCTGCTGCAACACCCACGGCATTCCCACGCCCCCTCCCCACTTTGTTTCTCATGGCCTGACTTTCCATCCAGACTCAGCCTCCAGGGAGCTCCAAGATTCCAGAACCTTCCCCCGGCAATAACGAAGGTAGAGGAAAAGTCCAGGTGCCCAGTTTCCCAGGAACCAGGGAGCCAGACATAGAAAGCTGGGGGCTGAGGTCGCCTGCACGACCGCACCCCAATGCTAGATTCCACCACCAGCCCCTGGACCCCGAGAGAGCCCTCAAGAATCGTCTGCTTTGCAGATCCCATGACCTTCCCACCCCTCCTTCCTCAGGAGGTCCCTCACCAAACGACAGGTGGACGTCCCCTCATTTGTAGTCCTAGGTTCGAATAACTGCATCATGGCATAATACATACATAAAATCTATATGCATACATAAATAGGGCTTATTTAAAAGAATAATATTATTTGTGATAATAATAACTATTGTTAAAAATAATGCCACCGAGCACAGGGTTGTGCACCCTAGGATTCTGAGTGGAATTTTCATCTACCTGTGGAGTGACCTCCACTTGAACACACGCGTTCTCCCTCTGCGTGTCTCTCTCTGACACACACGCACACGCACACTCGCACACGAATCTGTGGGGTTTGCTCCTGCCAATCTCGCAGTCCTCCAACGAGACCATGAGAAACGTGAAAAGTTACGTGATCGTTTCTGACAGCTCCTGGCAGCTGGGCGGCTGAACCCTGGAAAGGATCGCTCTCTCCCGATCCAAGATTGAATTTGGACTGAAACACACAGGGCTCATTTAAGCAGCAATTAAAGGGCCTTATAGACTGGAGGGGAATGAAATGATGAATGCAAAGACTCTTGTTTAATGGGGATATTAAGTAAACTGCTGGTTAAAATGCCCATTTATCATCCGCCGGCTCCTAATTGGCTTCCTGTTCCGCCGGCATGTGGCATTTTCAGGAGGAATTACGTTCCTCGAGCTCAACCGTTGCAAATGCAATAAATCAAGGCGGTGGGTTTTTAGCTAATTTTGATGGAGGCTAAATTGAACCCATAGCACTCAAAGGGGCTCACAATTAAAGTTCATTACTACTTCGGAGATGAAGAAAGCAGGATGCTGGGAAGCGGCCCCTAAACACGGGGTGTCCAGAGCCAGGCCAAGGAGACTTTCCCAAATGCCGTCCCTCAGTACAGCTCCCCCTCAGGGACTTAGCAACATGGTGTCCCAGCCTCAGCCCAGGTGGGTTCAGGACACTCCCGCCTCGTCTCTGTTGTAACTGAGGGTGCGCCCTGCATTAATTAGCTCAGAGCAAGTTGCACCAGAGAATGCAAAGGGAACGTTTCATATACTGTTATGGGCTGAGTGTGTCCCCCAAAACTCCTGTGTCGAAGTCCTAACCCCCAGGACATCAGATGTGACTGTGTTTGGAGACTGGGTCTTTAAAGAAGTGATTGAGGTACAAATGAGATCACTAGGGTGGGTCCTGATCCAATAGGACTGGTGTCCTTATAAGAAGAGGAGGTTAGGACACAGACACACACAGAGGGACGACCATGTGAGGATACAGGGGGAAGACGGAGTCTACAGGACAAGGAGAGAGGACTCGGGAGAGACCAGCCCTGCCACGCCTTGATCTCAGATGTCCAGCCTCCAGGATTGTGACAAAATACAAGTCTATTGTTTATGCCCCCAGTCCGGGGTACTTTGTAATGTCAGCCAGAGCAGGCTAATAGACATACTAAAGTATTTGAACTTTTCTTTCGTATTTTCAACTCTTTAGAAACATAGAATCACTTTCAGAAACACTGCTCTGTAAACATTCTTTTTACAAAATCCCCTAAGTACATAGCAATGCTTTGTAGGATTTGAATTCTGTATAGTTAACCTTCCAAATTAACTTTATTTTTAATTCTGTCGCTCAGAGTTTTTGAGTTTTACAATGGCTGCTCTCCAGCTCCTGTGAATCCATGAGGTCGGACGGTCAACACTGTGCCGAGGTCCTTTCTGACTCTGAGTCTATGACTCAAAGTAGAGGCAGAGGGCAAAGGTCGTATTGGAAAAAGAAAATCCGAAAGAAGTGTCAGGAGGGGGTCACAGATCACTTTCTCTTGAGGGGACAGGGGGACTACTCTGATGACTTATTTGGACAAGAGTTAGCTAGTTCTGAAGATTGTGTGACTACATATAAGTATCGTAGCAGGTTTTTAATGCATTTATTAAAAAT
>NW_007742880.1:13767-20398 GCF_000696425.1 Galeopterus variegatus
TAAACAGAGTTCCGGCTTTGACCGCTCTCCTGGCTCGGTGTTTTTTCTCTATCCCCGGGGCAGAAGTGCAGAAGGGATCAGGCCTGCGACACTCATCATCCCGCTCAGCCCCACGGGAGGTTACCGCCGGCTGGCCCGGGGTCCTCTCCCGCCCTGTGTTGTTGGTCCCCGGTGGCGAGGAACCAACAGTGCACCTGAGAGTCTGTCCATCTCCCGGGCTGCAGTCAGCTCTATGAGGACAGTAAACCCATGATGGCCCACATCCCAGGAAGGGTTTGGGAAGCACATGCACAGCGTCCAGCGTTCCCCGCCAGCCCTCCATCGGTCCCTCTCATCAGCCACCTTCTGAGGACGCTCTCTCTGTGTGGATCAGTGTGGACGCCTTGGAGCCCAGCATCACAGAAACGCCTAATGTAGGGGTCTTAACCCTGTGAATACAAGGGCAGCCCTGGACCCAGCGGCATCGGCCTCACCCAGGAGCTGCTTGGAAATGCAACATGTCAGAGCCCCACCTGCACCCTCTGGGCCTGGTCTGCATTTTAACAAGACCCCCAAGATAATCGCAGGGTATAGCAAAGTTCCAGAAGGATGGCACAAGGACAAATGTGAGGCCACAGACGTTCTTGTAGCTTGGTTATGAGCATGTGCCCCACTTCTGGCCAGTGGAATGAGCAGGATGTCCGCTCGAGGCTCTGGGAAACATCTTCCAACACATAAAGCTCACGGAGGGCTGCAAAGCAGGAGGTGGATCCTGCCATCCGAGGTTTACCACGCAGGGGCTGGGTAGAAGGACCTTCCTACTCCACCAGGGAACGAGGGCCAGTGCTGCCGGAACAGAACGTGGGGTCCTCTCCAGGGGCAGCTGCCTGCAGTGACCACCCCTTTCCAAATCCCCAGGTTTTCGACCAAGGGGGACCCCAGCTGGGATCTGAGGGTTGCTGGGGAAAAAAATTCATTCCGAAGGTTATAGCTAGAGTTGATGTTCAGACACGCTTGATGTTTTAGGGTGTACGCTTCCAAAAAACGTTATTAGCTTCATGCTGAAAATGAGGGCTGGTGCCTCCCAGGAAGTGGAGTCTGTCTCAGAAATGAGATTTATATGGAAAAGTACAGACGACTTCGAAAAGCAAGCAAAGCTTGGCCAGCATTTGGACTGAAATAGCAGCAAAGACATCTTCGTTTTTATTTCTCGCCCCCCATTTGCAAAGATTGAATGCCTAAAACAGCCCACAAGGGAATTTCCAGATCACACCCCAAATCCCTGAACCACGAGGCATTTGTCTCTAATCCTCCACTGCTTAGACAGTGAAATAATTCCAGAAGGTCTGAGGAATGGTCAACCAGTTGTCCCAACACCGAGGGCAGGTCATTCCACACCAGGGTTTTAAGGCTTTTTCTTATACTCAAAGTACTCCAGTTCGGGTCCCAAAATATGATGCCACCCTACCCACGCACTGGTTCTCTGTGCTCGAAGTAAAAAAAAAAAAAAGCCTGAAAACCCCATGTTTCTAATAATCAGTAACGGATGCATTTCAACACACTATTGGGACAAGTGTGTTTAAGACAATTGAGAACAAACTGCCAAAGCCACCGAATACAGAGGCAGGGAGAATAGCGCATGTGTCTGAGCCAAGGACTTGCCTTGATTATTTTCATGTTAGACCAAGTCACAAAAAAACACACATTAAAATAAAAAAGGAGACAGACTACACATTGCAAGGCTGCTTGGTTGTTGTGTTTTGTTTTCAACTCACTGCTGATATCACTTGGTTAAATTGTGACCCAAGAAGTCAGGACAACCACCATCCCATTATCTGTTCATTTATTAACCCGAAACAACAGGTGTCTGCGAGGTATGTCAATAGCTTATAAAAATATATCCAGTCGTTTAAAAATTGTAAATCTATGCAATATGAATTCAAACCAGATGCTCACAGCTGAGGGGCAGGCTGGTTCCGTTTCAGGCACTGGTTTCAAGAAATAAGGGCAAGAAATAGATTTCTCATTATATTCCTTTAGCAGACTGTTAGCCCAGAAAACCTCCCTTAAAGGTGCCAGTGCGGGCTGTTGCAAATTAATGACGGCTGCACTCCCCAAAGCCAAAGCTAGTTTATGGAAAGGAATTTCTGACATTATTCATCACATCCAGGAGACCGCATTATTTGGAATGAATCTTAGAGGGCTGAATTGCAGACATAAATGGTTTAAGACAATTGAGAACAAACTGCCAAAGCCACCGAATACAGAGGCAGGGAGAATAGCGCATGTGTCTGAGCCAAGGACTTGCCTTGATTATTTTCATGTTAGACCAAGTCACAAAAAAACACACATTAAAATAAAAAAGGAGACAGACTACACATTGCAAGGCTGCTTGGTTGTTGTGTTTTGTTTTCAATTCACTGCTGATATCACTTGGTTAAATTGTGACCCAAGAAGTCAGGACAACCACCATCCCATTATCTGTTCATTTATTAACCCGAAACAACAGGTGTCTGCGAGGTATGTCAATAGCTTATAAAAATATATCCAGTCGTTTAAAAATTGTAAATCTATGCAATATGAATTCAAACCAGATGCTCACAGCTGAGGGGCAGGCTGGTTCCGTTTCAGGCACTGGTTTCAAGAAATATCTAATTAAACTAATCAAACTAGACTCATCCATCTAATTAAACACACATGCCAACACACATGCCTTCATTTCACAAAATTAATACTGGAGATAAATCCCCCAGGCCTGGNCAGACCAGGACTAATGGGGCTTGGTCATCCCCTGGTGCACCTGTCAGTGTGAGCCCCAACCGCCTTCCGGTCTCCTTCTCCCAGCAGGGATGACCCCCTGGACACTCCCTTTCCTCCCCAAGCAGAAAGCACAGGGGCACACACTCACAGCAGACAGCACCCATGGATAAACACACATGTGCACACACGCACATTGACTCACACCAACACATGTGCACACTTGTGCACCACATACATGGGCACACACAACATGCATGCATAAACGCACTTGTGCACATACATGCACAGACTGACACACACCAACACTTGTGCACATGCTCATGCACATGACACCGATGCACACAGACACACATATGCACACACTCCATTGTACACACATGCACACATAAACACACTCACACATACACAGATATACATCTACAAATACACATGTGCACGCATGCACCCAAACACACTCAGCTGCACACACATATACATGCATACACACAAACACATATACACCACTTACCTGCATACACATGCACATGCACACATAAACACACATCCTCACACACAGTTGCACATACACAATGCACACACCTACCCATGCTCACAATGCACCCAAACCAGCACATGCACACACACACACACTTACAGCAGTTCTGAGCCCCCCAGACCCTGCCCAACCTGTGCCTGATCACTCTTCCCATCTCCTCACATCAGCCGGGGTGGCTGCTTCTATCCTGCCTCTGTCAGCTGGGGACTCCCCTTCTGATTCCTGGTTTTCTAGGTGCTCCTGGCATACCCGCTGGTTACACCTGCCCCACCCCCCACACCACCCAGCTCTGCAGACTGATGGCCTCAGCCAGCTGGAATCAGTGAGGGCATCTGCTGCTGCGCACAGTTTCCATCCCACCTGTGGGGTTACAGGGGAGCTGCAGAGTTAAGACCTGCATCAGGTGGAAATCAAATAACAGGAGGAGTCACCCTTGCTGTACAAATAGGCTTGAGGTTCCTGTACATTCCTCCATTCACAAAATACCTGCATAAGAGAAAATTAGAAAAAACAGTGCATCTCTCCTTTCACAGGGAAAGACCAGGCCAGCATCAGAAAAGCCACAAACCAAGGAAGCTTTACCTGCCTGCGACATGTGCTGGTCAGCAGGGCCTGAGGGACCCACCCATTTTCTTCCTGTATCCAGAACCTGCCTGGCCGGAATAAAACCAGGGGCATTGCTAATGCTTTACTGAGCACACAGTGCAGGCTCGTGGAAAGCTCGTTATGTGTTTTATCTCACTTAACCCAGCACACAATGCTTTGAAGTTGCTATTATTGCTATCAGTAGCTTTTGGATTGGGAGACCGCAGCACAGAGAGGTTGAGGAACTTGCTGAAGAATGCACAGCTGTTAGATCAAGGGCCCACATGGAGGCCCTGTCTAAGCCACACCTGCCTCCTGACTCTCCAGACACTCAGATCAGCATCGGGGCAGGGGCGGTCCACAGAGGCTGTGCTGACCATGTTCTGTGGGGTTTTCCCAAGTTGGTATTATGGGAAGAGTGTGGCCTTCAGTCTTGCTTGAGTCTCCTAGGGCTGCCACAGCAAAGCACCACTGAACAGGTGTTTGGAAACAACACAGACTGTTCAGGAGGCAGAAAGTCTAAAGCGGGTCCACAGGCCCACATTCCACCTGGAGGTGCAGGGGAGAATCTGTTTCCTTGCCTGTTACAGCTTCTGGGCTCATGGCCTCTTCCTCCAACTTCAAAGCTAGCAGTGCAGCATATTTGAATAGCTCTCTCTCATCTCTGTCCTCCCTGCCTCCCTCGTATAAGATAGACAGAAGAGGAGACAGACACAAAAGAGAAGCCACATGGAGACGGAGGCAGAGACCGGAGTGATGCGGCCACAAGCCCAGGGACACCTGGAGCCACCAGGAGCTGGAAGAGGCAGGAAGGATCCTCCCCTGGAGCCTCTGGAGGGAGCGTGGCCCTGCCACACCTGGATCTCAGACTTCTGCCTCCAGAACTGGAACAGGATGAATTCCTGTTGTTTCAAGCCCCCCAGTAGCCTAGAACACTCCTACGCTGGGCCAAGTGCATCCTGACCAACCTGGGCACTGTTTACCCCAACGCAAAGGTGAGCCCTGCGGAATACGAGCACAGCCTCTGACTGGGGTGGGGGGCACTGTCCACGAGGCCCACCCTGCTGGCTCCTGCAACGACAGCCCCTTTGGTGGTATAAGCAAAACAGAAGAAAATCCTTCAGAAATCCCATCTTCTCTTAACTCCTTCCCTGACTCAGAACCCATTTACAGGAAGCAAATCAGAAGACTTAAGGAACTTTTTGAACGTATATTGCAGCACTAAAACCTCCCTGCCCAGTCACAGAACCAAAACCACTTTGTGCCGGTGCTGGAAATCAATCATCACTGTTTCCACAGGGGCCTATCCCTCGGCAAAACCGAGCAGAGTTAGTGACAGCAGCAGTCACTCCTCGCACAAGCTCCCGTGGAAAGACAGGAGAAAGAAGACAGAAATTGAAGCAACCCTGAGCTCCAAGCCAGAAACGGTGCCCCCACAGCAAAGGCACTCAGAGGTTGCTTCCAAATGCCAGCTTCTGCGGGAGGCAGAAAACAGCAACCCTGTCAGCGTCTGCTGATGCTCCAGACCTGATAACTTGTGGCCCACGGGCTGCTCCATGTCACGACCTAGCTGCTCCCACCAAATCCAGACAGACATCTGCACACACTCACGCACACACCACGCCCAGCAAAGCCAGACCCCAATTCCTGGTCTATCATACTCACACTTTTTAATAAACTTTGCATCACCGCCAAACAGCTTCTGTGCACTTACTGGAAAACCGGTGAAGTCCGTGGTTCCCGACGTGCCGCTCCAGTGGGGAGGGGACATTTTCTTGGGACTGAACAGTTGCTGTGAAGTAATGCTTACTTATTCCAGATGCATTTGCAGACCTGACTGGACTTTATACGAAGGCCGGGGCGCATCAAGGCACAGCAGGTGCACTGCTGGAATCTGGTTGCTGTGATCGTGCAAGGGTCGGGCCAACAGGGACGGACTCCTGAGTTTCTGTTAAGAGATATTTCACCTTCCCATGGCGCCGTAAGCAGGGGGCTGAGGACAGGACACAGAATCTCCACGTCGCTTCTCCTGGAGGATGCACTCAAGAACAGGCTTTTACTGTGATGGTTAGTGGTGTGGATGCACTTTTGGGTCCCTGTTTAGTCCACGTCATCCCGCACTCACCCAGGGCAGAGGGTTTTCCTCGAGGCTCTGGAAGGAAACAGGGAAGTGTGCAAACCAAGTGAAAATCCCCAAAAGCACATGTGACCCACAGGGAGATCCGACTGTCTGTCTACAAAGGGGTACATGTGGCACTCACAGGCACCAGAGGAACTCTCCTGGGGGGGGCCGTTGTGTGTGCGTGGTGCGTGTGCACATGGGTGTGATATGAGTGTCATGTGTGTGTGTATGTGTCATGTGTGATGTGTGTATGGTGTGTTTGTGGTGCATGCACAGCATGATGGATGTTTGTGTGGTGTCCGTGGTATGTGGGTATATCTGTGCATGACATGCATAGTGTGTGTGGTGTGTTTGTATCTGTGTGGCATGTGTGTTGTGTATGTATGCGTGGGGTGTACATGTAGTGTGTGTGGCATGTATATAGTGTATGTGTGGTGTGCGCATGGTATGGTGTATGTGCATTATGTGTTGTCTGTGGTATGCGGTTTGTGTGTGAGTGTGCTGTGTGTGTGTGGTGTGTATGTATGCGTGGGGTGTACATGTAGTGTGTGTGGCATGTATATAGTGTATGTGTGGTGTGCGCATGGTATGGTGTATGTGCATTATGTGTTGTCTGTGGTATGCGGTTTGTGTGTGAGTGTGCTGTGTGT
>NW_007742881.1:0-1233 GCF_000696425.1 Galeopterus variegatus
ATGAGGTATAATTACACGCCTGCCTAACTAGGTAGTTTATAATTTGAAAGTTACATTCAGTTTTATTATTTTGTGTTACTCCTCATCCCACCACCCGATAGGCTCCTTGATGCAACAGTTCTAGGACCACCATGTGCAGACAGTTAAGCACTTTCCCAGCATGAAGCTGTGAGCTGTAATCTGCTCCTTCTCTCTTCTGGGTCCAAGGCTGTAATGTAGAGAATGCTTACTTCATTTACATTCTTGAAGTCTCAATTCTGCGGCCTCATTGCCAGAGTGGGATTAGAGGACATCCAAGGGCTTTCCAGCTTCAACATTTTATAATTCGATAACTTATAACAGGGAGATATTATTTTCTTAAATGTTTTAAATTTTCACTTTTAAAGAAATCATTTCTAACAGATTTATTATTTTTTAATAATCAGACTATAATATAATGTGTTGTATATTTCAAAATAGCTAGAAGAGAGGATTTTGAATATTATCAAAACAAAGAAATGTTATGTAGTTGAATGATGGATATGCTAATTACACTGATTTGCTCATTACACAATGTATACATGTATTGTATGCCATAAATATGTACGTTATTATGTGTCATTGAAAATAAAAATAACAATTTATATTGCAGTATTATTCAATATTACATTTTTAGTTGCATAATTCTCTTTACCTTTGTATAATTGTCGAGATTAGTGGTATAATTAATTCTTTAATATATGAAAGGATGTAAATTATTGTTGTAATATAATATTTTAAAATTGCAATTATGTAATATTTGAAAATATTTTTAAATTGCTTCAGTAATGAACTATCCATTAAGATACACTATTCAACATGAGCCATGTATTTTACTCATATTTCCTCTTATTTAATTTTCTCATATGTAATTTAAGATATTCATTATAATGGTTTACATTTTCCTATTTTAAATTCAATAATGAATAAATCCTGGAAACATACTTTATTTTATTAGAAAACTGTAGAGAATGTTTGTAAAGTGGTTATGACTCTGAATTGATTTAAAAGCACATATTTGGAAAGCCCTTTGTAAATGATTTTTATATTTTTATTATATATTCTAGATTCCATTATGTTGTATTGTCTTGTTTTTATTTTTAAGTTCTGAAGATGATTTTGATAATAACGACTTATTTGGGGAGTGTTTGTTTCAAATGGAGACCTTTATTTAGAGAATTGATATTTCCTGTGATGTACTTGCACAGCACTCGG
>NW_007742881.1:2163-4366 GCF_000696425.1 Galeopterus variegatus
TTTTTCCTCACATTTTGATAATTAGAAGTCATTGTCAATAGAAAATAAGATTTTTTTCTCTGCTATGTATATCTCTTTTCTTGTGAACTTTAAAAATCTGTAATGATGCTTATTAAATTTTAAAATAATATAAAAATTAATACTCTGCTAAATTAGAGTAGTATAACATAGATCAGAAAAGTGGTGTCTTCATTTCACACTTATCTTATAATCACTTAATTGAAGCTGGTTTATATAGATGTCTACTATAGGAATATAGAAATGATAGTGTTGCCTTTGAATCAATGTCAGATCATTTTAATTAATATAGCCTTACTCTTTTACCTGACGTAATATTCTCAAATTTTAACATGCATACTGGTGTGATATATACCTATATATATTATACTCTTGCCGTAGATAGGTAATAATTTGAAATATGCAATCAGTTATCACCTTAGTATTACTCAGTATATACTAACTGATTCTGCTATAGGGTTATTAGACCTGAAACTGGGTAAAGTGATTAGGTCCCATTGTAGTGGAGAAATATTTGAGGTATAAACATATGAACAAAATCTAAGAAAATGATGCCAGTACACAGAAGAAAGCAAGGAAAAGAGGTGATAAATTCTAAACAATGTCCCTGTTAGTGTTAGCATGGAGCCACGCCACAGCACAGTACTTTTCTCCAAAGCATAAGGACCTAAAAATGCAATCCTGTGGAGTTGTCCAGGTCCCTAAATTACATGGACATTATCAAAATAGTATGAGAACTGTTGAAATAACCATCAGCTTGTTGGAGAAATTGTTCCTCTTCATGTTATCTCATGCTATCATTTATTTTCCATGAGTTTGAGAGCAGCTTGATTTCTAATACTGTGACAGATTTTCAATCTCTAACCTGTGAGTGCTGGATATCCTTGTGAGCGCTAGAGGCCATATGGTGCTTCTCTGTGGTCATATGGAAAACCAGCTGGGCTGCCTAGAGATTTATGATCAATTATCTATGCTCAAAGGCCATAAGCCGATTGAACAATGGCTCTTTCTGGGTTGCTATGTAGAGGAATAACCAGCTATTGTAGAGCTCCTTTGTCAATAGGAAAAGTTATTAACTCAAATTAGAAAAGTTTATACTTAAAATGGACTCTAGTTTATAATAAAATCAATAAGTATTTTGAAAGAAGTTTTAGTCTTCTAATATTAAACACATGTACAGACACAAACACATACACTAACACTGTTAACCTTTCTTGAATGGTTTAAGTAAACACTGCCCTAAAACTTATGTACGAAAATTATGGATTTTTTAATTGTTTTTCTCCTACATTTGTAAGATCATTTTATTATAAGTGGAACAAGCTGAGAAAATACTTAATGAATCTAATTCTCATTAGTGTTTTGTTATTATCCAATCATCCATTGCTGTCTCTAATTTGTTACTTAACTGCTTTGGGAAAATATTGTATTCACTTCAGGTTCTCCTTAATGTAAAGATGACTTTGTTTATCAGTAATTTTTGCATGTTTATTGTGCATATTGGCATGTATACATTTTTACTATCACCTTCATTTAAGGAAGAATCTGAGAAAGAATCTCAATAAACTATTTTTACTAGTTTGAGTAAAATTCTTACTTATTAGTACTTCATTTCAACACTGCTCTTCTAGAAGAGAGCTGTCCCTTTATAAGGAGAATGGAATATATTCACTTCCAACTCTGTCACCCTGAAGGGATGCACATAGAAGGATGAAAAGACTTAAAATGAGACTAACACTGACTTAGTTATGGGGCCGTGAACCTTCTAATCTTCCAACTTCTTTAGGTTGAAAATCTGGGATTAAAATAAATCAATCTTTATCTGTTACATTGCATCAAATGTCACATTTGGATCGTTTACTTCTAAAGGTTTGATATAATAGAATAAACTCTGTACTACAAACTATATTCAAGTGACCGATATTTTGTATCATTCTGGATTTATGATATGCAGTCACTTAAGTTTATGGACATACTAATACACTGCACTAAACCCCAGCTGATTGTTTTTATATTGTAAATACAGCTTTGCTTGTTTTCTTTTTAAAATGAATCTCTTCATAGATTCTTAATTTTGATTTATTAGAAAATCTCAAATGAATTATAATGTAGATAGGATTGTTTTGACAAAAATCTCAAGCAATCAATAATTATTTCTTTCCTGACTACTTCAACAAAAAAAAAA
>NW_007742881.1:5150-6634 GCF_000696425.1 Galeopterus variegatus
ATACGGGTTTGACACAGAAAAAAAAATTGACTAAATTATTTTCCTCCACTGTTGTATAATTTATTTGTTTTCTCATTGCTTGTGGATTTTTATATTGGGGAGAGATTATTAGGTTTGTCAGAGAGGAAAATGTGAAAGGGTAAATACCAGAAAGTTATTGATAGAACTATGAACCTGTTCGGACATACATATCCTTTACCAAATCCCAGAGCTTCCCTTAGTATATCTGTTATTATCAGAAAATGTCCTTAGCTATGGAAAGTCTATACTATGTTAAATTATAAGGGCAGAATTCTGTCAGTAAATATGTGCTCAGGGTGAAAAATAAATTTAGTGAATAAATCGTAAAGTTGTCCTCTATACTAAATTTATCACAGTATACCTATATGTATGCAATAATATCAGATGCAAGTGGGAATCATGAACATTGTTTAAGGTCTGTAAAGTATTTTGAAATTTTCACACTATGAAGTTAATCATTAAAGATTTACACATCATTTAAAGAGAAAATATAACTTGTCTTCTCCTTTACATTTACAGAATATTAAAATTCTATTTTGTATTATTATAAGCTTTAATTTGGAAAAAGCCTATGTTTATTTTAATTGCTGTTCACTCCTTTGCCTTTATTGCCACTGTCAAATCAATGAAATGGGTTAAAAAATTAATTAAGACTTTGGAGCATAGCAATGTTTTAAAACTGGTACCTAAAATTATAATGACTAAGTACATACATTCTTTAAAATTCCAAAATATAATTAGGAAATACGAAAATGGTATTTGAATCTCATACCTATTTACACTCTTTCAGTAAAATCAGACATAATGAGCTCCCTGTAGTCATTAAAAAATATGAGAGGTGATTTAATTGTTTTGGGGCTCCCAACCTGATGGTCATCCCAGAACTACAGCCCAGACAAAGCATATTTATTATGCAGTACAACAAGTGAACCTATAAAATCTATAGAGTGAAATGATATAAATCACCAGGCAGTAAATAGTCACTGGACCTCTGGAATTTTAGAATTCCCTTTTCTTCAGTGAAGTGCTACAGACTCTATAAGAATGGTAGAAGAAAATATTTAATGACCTAGAATAGGTGACAAACTGGTGAATTATGAAGGCAAATATTCACCAGATTAATGAGGTTTTAAAAATTCTCATTTCTTTAATGAAGAAAATTAACTCTTTATATGGCTGAAAATTATATAAGGATGATTTATGGTAGAGGTTGCATAACAGCGGCCTGAAGGATTTGATTTAAGAACGCAGTAAGTTTGCCCTGTATTAAGTGAATGAGCAACATTGATTCTAAACTTAACTTAGTTGTCGACATTTAAAAATCTGCAACTTACCAATAAAAATTAATTTTGCAACTTATGCTAAAAATGAGAGAATCTGGTAGCATATTTCGTTAACACATAGTGACCATCTGTTAAATTTGAGTCAGCTGTATCTTAGAGTGCCCATTTCTCCTTTCTCAT
>NW_007742881.1:6839-20398 GCF_000696425.1 Galeopterus variegatus
AAGTGAATGAGCAACATTGATTCTAAACTTAACTTAGTTGTCGACATTTAAAAATCTGCAATTTACCAATAAAAATTAATTTTGCAACTTATGCTAAAAATGAGAGAATCTGGTAGCATATTTCGTTAACACACAGTGACCATCTGTTAAATTTGAGTCAGCTGTATCTTAGAGTGCCCATTTCTCCTTTCTCATGAATGAGACCTCTCCTTTGAGTCATAAAGCCTCAATTTCATATAGAACTACCTGACAGCCTCCCTTAGCACCTAGTCACTTGGTTTAATCCTGTCATTTTCTCTGTTCTATATCCAAGGCAATTATCACTATTAGAAATTTCTTCTTTGTTTACTTGCTAATGATCAGTCCAATTTTCTGGAATATAAGTACACAAATGTAGAGATATCAGCTGTAATGTTCCCCAGGACCTAGAATAGAGTCTGGTGCATACAGGAGTCTAAATAATATTCACTGAATAAATGTCATGTGGCTAAGTGTCAGTTGTCATATATTTGCATAATGTTTCTGCTGCTTTGCTCAGAGTAAATAAAAAGTATAATATTGTTCTTGTGGTTAAAACTCTACCAAAATTAGGAAAAACAACATACCATAGATCATCATTCATTGCTTATATTTGGCTTGCTTCACATTGTATTATCTTCATTTTTGGAGGGTTTTTTTTTTTTTTAACTATTTCTTCTTAAAATGAACTATTATACTACTGCTATTATTCAAAGGCCTTTCTACTTTTTGTTGATTTGTAAAAGTCTGTTTATCATAGATTAGTCTTTTAAAAAGTCTATTCAGTTGATTTTCACATTCTTGAAGCAGTACTATTAAAAATCATTATAAATTTATCATAAGTTGGTTCACACTAATTATTCTTATCTAGAATTTGTTTTTTCATATTACACTTTATCTTCTTAATTTCTCGAAGTAAATTGAAAAATGACTGCTAGAATTGCAACACATTTACTTATTTTTGGAAACTACTTGTTCTATTTATGTTACTGTCTCACATTTACCATATTATTTCCATCAAATAGATTATACACTGGTTTAATATAAATTTGTAGACTAATATTTTGTTAATAGATTTGCATTAATTTATTTGTTTCCTAGCTTTTCATTCATGTAATTAGTAAACAAAAGGCAAGGATTTATAAATAAATCAACGTGAAGTTACAAAAAAAAATTTCAAGTAATCCCATGAAAATAAAAAATATAAACAGGAAGACAAGAACCTACGATTACAAACACAAAACAAATAATGAAATGAAAGACTTAAGTCATAAAATATCGATAATTACCATGAATGTAAATAGTTTAAATAATCCAGTTAAAAGAGACTGGAAGAATGGGTAAACAAACAATCAAACAAAATCTAGACTCAACTCGACTGGTGGTAGTCACACAAATCTGTAGATGTGATAATACTGATTAGAACTAAATACACATACATAATATGTGTGCGCACATGTGTACACAGATGGGTGTACTAAAATTGGTGAAGTCTGAGTAAAGACCAGAGATTATATCAATGTTAATTTCCTGGCTGTGATATTATAGTGTAGCTATGGATGGTGTTACCATTGGAATTAACTGGGTCAAGTATATACAGGGCATCTCTATATTATTTCTTACAAAGGCATGTGCATCTACAGGGATTTCAAAATTAAAAGGTTAAATAAAAATCCAGTTCCGAGCAGAATCCTGTGTAGGAATTCAGAAATCTTTGATAAATGTCTAAATGACTAATAATATTGGTAACTTCCATCTTTCTCTTCTATTTCTTCATTAAAATACATCTAAATCTAAAACCAATTCTCTTGAACAATATCTTGGTTGGATGACAGGAGCAATTTCACCTAGCCTTGCTAGTTTACTCCCTTAGCCTCTGCAGCACCATTTACTGGAACATGAGAGGGGGCTCTTGCAGTCCACAAGGTCCTGGAAGGGCCTTCTTTTCCCACAACATCCCCTGCTTCACCATTATAATCTGGTTAGGAGATGAAACCCTGAAACAATGTTAACAACTAGAACTGATACGTTATCTCCCCGCAACATTAGGTGTCATTAGAACCTGCATCCCCATTTATTCCTGCCATGATCAGAAGCCAAGACTTGCAGGTTCTCTCATCTCCTCCTGATTCACAATTGCACACTCCTCTCTGACCTCACAAACTCTGTCCCTGTACACATGAGAATTCATCACTGATTACTGGTAAAATCACTTATAAAATAATCTCCTCTCTGAGTATTACCTTCACTTTCTTACCCAAAGCAGGTTCGTAAAAATGGTCCCACTGTTCAGAGATTAGAATACATACTTTGCAACCCTCTCAAGTGTGTGTGCGAGTGTGTGTGTGAGTGAGTTTGTGTGCGTGTATGTGTGGTGTGGGGGGAGTAGTTGGGGTTGGGTGAGGGAAGTGGGCGTTCTTTCCCAAACTACTACCATATGTCTGGAGGTAGAGTATACTCCTACATCTTCGAGCTTTTCAATTGCAAGTTGCAGAGCTATTTTCTCTGTGTCTCTTAAAAGCTCCAACTCTCCAGAGTTAACAAGAGAGAAGCATATCTCTGTACTTAGTTTGAATCTTTTAAGACTAACTTGTCTGAATAAAATGTGTCATTAAAGTTAAATTAATGCAGCAAAAGTCACAGCTTTAAGTCTTTTCATTTTAGCACTTACCAGAATACATAAAATTCTTGTCTTTTAATGCCTTTCAAGAATTTATCAGTGCTTTTTTATGGCAGAGTAGTATTCCATCGTGTGTATACACCACATGTTCCTTATCCAGTCATCCGTCCATGGACATAGGTTGGTTCCAACTCTGGACTATTGTAAATAGAGCTGTGATAATCATGGGACTGCAGATACCTATTGACACGATGATTTCCATTCCTTTATTCTTCCATTCACAGCAACATGGATGAACTCAGAGAAAATTATAAGTGAAATAAGCCAGGCACAGAAAGAGAAATACCGCATGTCCTCACTCAGAAGTGGGACCTAAAAAAATAAACAAGTAAATGAAAAAAGAAAGATATAACCATCACAATAATTCATTGAACTTTCAGAAGGAGGGAACAGAACTGAGGCCCCCAGAGGTGGGATGTGGGGGGAGTGGCATTACCTAGAAATTGGTAAAGGGCCACAAAAAATGATTATATTGTGTAATGTTGAATACAATAATTATCCTTATTTGAGCATCACGTATTGCACACAGGTATTGACATTCAATGCTATACCCTACAGATACATACAATCAATTGTGTTCCAGTGAATAAAAAAGAAAGACAGAAAGAAAGAAAATTACAAATAGAAAAAGTAAATCCATTTTGGACCTAATGTCATAATGAATTAGACAAATTTTTTAAAAATGTATCAATGCTTAAAAATAAGAGGTATGTAATTATTTTTATCTGTAAAATTTACAAATTACCATGATAATTATCTGGTAAAATGATATTGAAAAAGGAAATTGTTCAATACTTCATAAGACAGCATTAATTTCACATGCTTTGTGAAATCTATGGCAATGTGATATTTAATTGAATTCTGTTGTTATTAAAAGTGAAAATTGTTTGTTAGAATTGGCAGAGCACAAGAAACTGAGGATTATTCATTTGACTATTTTGTTTTAAAAGTTGTCATTGCCAAGAGTTGTAGAAAAAGTCATAAAATCTTGCTAATGCACCTAATACTACTCTACAGGGTATATTTTTCTCTAAGCCATCTGGAAAGCAGTTAATGCCCTGAAACTCGGGAATTGATAGCCCATTTAATTTTTATCCTTACTAGTTGTAGGTCTTTAAAACAGCTTCTAAATTAGGTATGTCAATGTTCACATCAGAATTAGAGAATACAAGATGGTAGTCATGATCAAAGCTCAAGAGCTTAATATTCAACAAAACTTCTCATGTATCATATTGCATATTGTCTTATATTGTAACAACATGAAATTTACATATTTAATAGCACATTTGCCAAAGCTCAAGAGCTTAATATTCAACAAAATTTCTCATGTACCATATTGCATATTGTCTTATATTGTAACAACATGAAATTTACATATTTAATAGCACATTTGCAGTATCCTACATACATATGTATAGTATATATGTATACACACACATGTATATGTATTGCATATATCATAGAGCAAATAATTGCTAAGAAAAACTCAGGCTATATATAATAGACCTTAAATGCATATCATCTGTAGCAATATGCTTTTCTATTAAATAGGATTCCAAGATAATATATATAGGCCAGTCATACTCAAAATCATAAAAACTTACAAATATGCACCCATACAAAAGTGGAAATATTCTCTACAATATTCACCACAAAATATTACATTGCATCATAAAGAGAGCTTTAGCAAAAATTAAAATGACAAAAATTATCTTCCTAGAGTATTAATATCACAGTATTAAAAAATTTTTAGTTTAAAAAATTTTAACTCAAACATTTTGGGCACAAACATGTACAAGCAATTTAGAAAAAAATATTATTGAGTAGTAATAGAAATTTGCAATGGTATTTTGGTGTAAGAGTGGAATTAATACAGAAAACAAGGAATGCTCCTAAGTGTAGGACATAGAGTCCAGCCTTATTAATATGTTATTAAAATAAAATCTGACATTTTCATTTTGAATCTGAAATGTTCAGATCTGTGGAAAGACAAAGAGACACAGAGAGACACAGAGAACAAGAAGTTGAGAAGCCTGGCTAGCCTGTGACTGCCTGGAAGCAGGAGGATTAATAGAATAGGTTGAACGGTTGACCGGTCCTGCCAAGAATTATGTCACTTCTTACACGGGCTTAGTACATGCACCGTAGAAGTACAAGAAGGATGCTGCCATGGTAGCTGATCCATAAGCTGTTGTCTGATAACCATGCCTACTAATAAAATATGGGCTGCAAATGCCCTCACCTCCAACCATTAAAAAATAGCAATTTCATTCTTTGAAGGTCTATAGAATGTAGGTACAGTGAATATGCAGAAGAACATCATTAGCAGAACGGACAGTCTCTCGCTATTGCTAAATTTGATCTAGGATTCATCAACTCTTTTCACCTAAATAGGAGAATTAAGGCATAATTTTTCTCATGGCAAATATTTTGAAGTTTTAATATTAATATAAATATGGGTATATTTCAGCCTATATAATTTCACTACATTTTAAAATAAAATACAGAAATTCAGTAAGTGTGTTTTACACTGTGCTACAGTGAGTTTTATTCCCAGAAAACTTCTTACAGTAAATTTGAAGCTCCCTTACCATTAGGGCTGACTTGATGAAAATATTTATGTACTAGGCTGTTAAGGATGAACACTGGATCTGAACTCGTCCTTTGAACCCACATAGCACTTACTGGATATGCGGTCTTATTCATTGCTTAATATTTCTATGCTTCATTTTTCTTTTCCTGAGATAAAAAATAATTTATATCTAACAAAAAACGCATGTAAACAGTTAGGTACATGACAAGTTTTAAAACCAACGATTGCCATAATTACTATTACTTCTCTTATTACCAGCACTATTACCAATTCTACTTCTACCACCACTAGTGCTAGTACCCTTTCCCTGGTCACCTGCTTGAATGTTTCCAAAGATGGAGAGGTTAAGACTATCTATAACAAACAAAATCTGTGTTGAGAGATGACTCAAGGTTTTTGTATTTTATTATTATTATTATTATTACTACTACTACTACTACTACTACTACTACTACTACTACTACTACTACTACTACTACTACTACTACTACTACTACTACTACTACTACTACTACTACTACTACTACTACTACTACTACTACTACTACTACTACTACTACTACTACTACTACTACTACTACTACTACTACTACTACTACTACTACTACTACTACTACTACTACTACTACTACTACTACTACTACTACTACTACTACTACTACTACTACTACTACTACTACTACTACTACTACTACTACTACTACTACTACTACTACTACTACTACTACTACTACTACTACTACTACTACTACTACTACTACTACTACTACTACTACTACTACTACTACTACTACTACTACTACTACTACTACTACTACTACTACTACTACTACTACTACTACTACTACTACTACTACTACGCTAAAATCTGATTCCCAATAATTTCTATTTTCTAAACTTTTCTCTTTATGAAAACATCTTCCCCTTACATTAACCCTTATTTGGGTATCTGAAAAGAATCAAGTTTGTTTACTCAGTTTTCTCAACCTTTCTCATCAGAACTGTTTTCTGTCATCTTTACTCACTTAGTAAAAGCACAGATTTAAATATCTCATATATATTGCTACATTTAAAAGGAAAGATTTTATCAAGAGCACTCTCCCCAGCTGAAATTAAGATTTTCTTTGACAAATTAGCTATGAAAAATATGTTTGTCTTAATTTCTAGATCAAAATTACAAATTACAAAACTTCCACTTTATAAATGTTCCTAAAGAAATAATGACTGTATTAATATGTTGGAGATCTGAGGGTATTTTTTTTTTAAATTTTCATCATAGCATTTACAGATGGGAGAAAAATTATTTTTAAGAGCCATCTGTTAATAAAAACCTCTATGTTGCTATTCGTTGGCACTTGTTTGAGGATAAATCCTTTTAATTTTGTATCTATTTTTAGTGATTTCATAAAATTTTGCCCATGTAAGAAGCTGCTATCAAGTGCTAATAGAGAAAAAATAAGTATTATCTTCAGTAATATTAGAGCTGAAAAATGTTCTAATAACAGAGTTTCAACTTAAAGTTTTTTATTTTTAGTAAGAATTTTAAAAAATTTTTTCATACTGAACCTGTGATTACATGATGCCAAAGTAAGCATCTAATAAAATTAATTTGATGAACTCAGAAAAAATTAATTGATTCTTCAAAAAAGTAATCTTAAAACATCTTTAACTTAATCTTAAAACAAACAGCAACAAAAACAAAACAACAAAATTAAAGACTGTCTTTAAAAATTTATTTAAAAAAATTATATATTCAACATCAATTTCTCCAAGGTTCAGGGGCACTTAGCCAACAAGGTGCTTGAATTTTATAAGATTCCAAATACATTAATGACCTTAAGAATATCAGCTCAAAACTGAACGCTTAACTTTCCACATTTGTCCCCACTCCATCCTCCCCTTCCCAGCCTCTAGTAATTACAATTCTACTCTCTATTTCTGTAAGCTTAACTATTTTTTTCTTTAGTTCCCACATAAAAATGAGAACATGTGGTATTTATCTTTCTTTTGTCTGACTTATTTCACTTAAGATAATGCCTTGCAGCCTCATATTTGTTGCCATAAATGACAGGATTTATTTCTTTTTTATGACTGGGTAGTATTCCATTGATTATATAAATGCATTTTCTTTATCCACTCATCTGTTGATGGACAATAGCCATATCTTGGCTATTGTGAAAAGAGCTGCTATAAGTATGGGGATGCAGATATCTCTTCCATATGCTAATTTCCTTTCTTATGGGTAAATACTCAACAGTGGGGTTCTGGGTCATATGGTGGTTCTATTTTAGTTTTCTGAGAAATCTCCATATTGTTTTCTATAATGGTGGTACTAATTTACATCTCCACCAACAGTGTAAAAGATTTCCCTTTTCTCTGCATCCTTTTCAATATTTGTTAGTTTTTGTCTTTTTGAAAACAGCCATTCTAACTGTGGTGAAATGATATCTCACTGTGGTTTTGATTTGCATTTCCCTAATGTTTAATGATGTTGAGCATTTTTTCATATACTTGTTAGCCATTTGTACATCATCTTTTGAGAAATGTCTATTCAGCTCCTTTGCCCATTTTGAAATCAGATTATTATTATTATTATTATTATTATTATTATTATTATTATTATTATTATTATTATTATTATTATTATTATTATTATTATTATTATTATTATTATTATTATTATTATTATTATTATTATTATTATTATTATTATTATTATTATTATTATTATTATTATTATTATTATTATTATTATTATTATTATTATTATTATTATTATTATTATTATTATTATTATTATTATTATTATTATTATTATTATTATTATTATTATTATTATTATTATTATTATTATTATTATTATTATTATTATTATTATTATTATTATTATTATTATTATTATTATTATTATTATTATTATTATTATTATTATTATTATTATTATTATTATTATTATTATTATTATTATTATTTGATGTTGAGTTGTTTAAGTTTCTTGTATATTTTGAATATTAATCCTTTGTCAGATGACTAGTTTGCAAATATTTTTTTTTCCATTTTTCTAGTTCCCTCTTTGCTCTGTTGATTTTTTCTTTTGCTATACCAAAACTTTTTAGTTTAATTTAATTTCTTTTGTCTATTTTTGCTTTTGCTGCCTGTGCTTTAAAAGTTTTCTTCATAAAATTTTTGCCCAGATCAGAGTTTTGGAGTGTTTCCCTAAGTTTTCTTATAATACTTTTATAGTAACACATCTTACATTTAAATCTTTAATCCATTTTGAGTTGACTTTGGTATATGGTAAAAAATAGTTGTCTAGTGTCATTCTTCTGTCTAGTGTCATATGGACATACAGATTTTCCAGCACCATTTACTGAAGAGGCTGTCCATTCCCCAGTGCACATTCTTGGCACCATTGTCAAAAAACAGTTGGCTGTAGATATCTGGATTTACTTCTGGGCTCTCTCGTCTGCTCCACTGGTCCTTGTATCTAATTTTATACCAGTATCATGCTGTTTTGATTACTATAACTTTGTAGCATATTTTGAAGTCAGGTAGTGCAATGCCTCCAGCTTTGTGCATTTTGCTTAGGATTGCTTTGACTATTTGGTTGTTTCTTGTGATTCCACATAAATTTTAGAATTTTTTTTCTATTTTTGTGAAGAATGTCATTTGTATTTTCATAGAGTTTGCACTAAATCTGTAGATTGCTTAACACTAAGGATTTGTTGGGCCCTTAAAATATCTTCTTTGATCTAAGTAAGAGATTTATTGAGTTAAAGATGCATCTCTTATTATACAATCCTGTTTGTTATTTTTTTAATCTCTAATTTGACCCTGAACTTCAAAATTCAATGAAAATGAAGACATAGAGATCATTAGGATTTATACCTTCAGAACCTTCAGACAAGGAGCAAACTGAATACAATTTTTATAAGATATGATTTTAAATATTAACCAGGTAAACACAAGCTATTGTTCAGTTTCTTTATTGAGTAGCAGCTCATTCATCTTTTCTTTTTTCTTTTTCTTTTTTTGTCTTTTTTTGTGACTGGTAAGGGGATCGCAACCCTTGGCTTGGTGTTGCCCACACCGTGCTCAGCCAGTGAGCGCACCGGCCATCCCTATATAGGATCCGAACCCGCGGCGGGAGCGCCGCTGCACACCCAAGCGCTGCACTCTCCCAACTGCACCACGGGGCCGGCCCTCATTCATCTTTTCTATTCAAAGAAACAATAAATATTTAAATTTCTTTATTATTTCAATAAATAAGAAAATTATTCTTACTGTCACATAGTTTATATTTTCATAACAATTAATTCTCTTCCTATTAAATTTTTTTTTCATACAATATTCATAAGGGGAGAGGGTTCCATTGCATGTTTGCAGTTTTCATCCATTTCGCACTTATTCTGTGAAGATTTATCTGAGCCCTTCAGCCATACACATTTTCTCCCCACTCTTAACATATTTCATGATGATAATCAGCATGTCTTTTGAATCATAGCTCCCCCGATCTTATTTCATAACTATTGTGCAAAAATTTTATATGCTTTGCCATCCCCCTTTTTCTTTACTATGAAACTGGAAGCTCCTCAAGGCCATAAGCCATGTGGTAAATTTCTTTATATTTTATCACAGCACCAGCACCAAACAATGCACAGAGCAAGTGATTAAAAAATGCTTTTTGAATTAACTTATCTTTCTGATGAGTGTTTATTGAAACTAATTTTATGTCAGAAGAACAAGTGTGTAGGGAAAACAGTATTTAGCCTCTGATAAAGACTGGCATAAGTGGTCGTAACTCTGGTAAACATCATGCTGCCAGTCTAACAGAAAACAGCTGGCCAAGAACCATCAGACTGAAATTCTCAGTGTATTTTTTTTCAAGGGTAAACCTAGGGCGAATTAAAGCTCTGAAGTCTACTAAAACAAGAATTACTAAAACATGTAAATTATACTTTTTTCTCCCTGTCAACTAAATAGGCATGGTTTTATAAGCACAGTTTAATCCAAAAAGCAGATGTAGTTTTCCCTTACGATACAAAATAGAGCCAACTGGCTTGCATAGTACTTTATTCCCCCACTGTTGTTATTGGAAGTGGCGGGTTGAAAGACCTAATAACTATAATTTCAGGATATGGCAGTAGATGCAAAGAATGAAGTTCAGATCCTTCAGAGGAAATAGAAAAAAAAATGGAAGAAAGGAAAATGAAGAACATTTAAGGAAAGAGGATGGGCATAAAAAAATGATGTCAATGGGCCGGCCCGGTGGTGCACTGGAGAGTGCGCCGCTTGGGAGCGCGGCAGCACTCCTGCCGAGGGTTCAGATCCCATGTGGAGACCGGTTCCCGCTCACTGGCTGAACGCGGTGCAGGCGCAACACCGTGGGTTGTGATCCCGTTGCCGGTCCCCGGTGCGGGCGCAACACCGTGGGTTGTGATCCTGTTGCCGGTCCCCGGTGCGGGCGCGACACCGAGGGTTGCAATCCCATTACCGGTCAGTAAAAAAGACAAAAAGGAAAAAAAAAAAATGATGTCAACCAGAAAGTGCATTATGAAATAAGCAATGGCAATACTAAAAATCAAGTATTATAAGTCCATAAATAGCCCTTCAACATATATGTAAAGGAGTCTTATGTGCTAAATAGATAAATTTCAATTCAAGAAATTTATTAGATATTTGCTATTATTTGATTAGCCTCCCTGCAAATAGATAAATCACTTCCTCAAAGTACTGAAGAGAGATCACATTTTTCTGGTGCAATGGCCTGGAAGGCTGTACTTATTGGCTCTATAGACTTTTCTGGATGTGACTTACTAGGGATTTCAGCTCTTACGTGGGTGAGATGGTTTCCTGTTAATTTCTCTATCCTTATGACATAGCTTAGTGCCTGCTGCTCCCTAACTGTTTTTTGGCATGTTTACATACAGGAATGTAGTATTCATATGGGTTGAATATATAGTTTTATAGTCAGCAAAGCCTTATTCTGAGTCTATGCTAACATGTGTTAGCTGTATGGTGCAGTAAAAGTGGCCTCAATTTTAGGTTCTTTAGTTTTTTTAGTTTTTAAATTATTTAAGTTAAATTTATGTAAAGAATTTCATTCTATACCTGGTACATATTAGACATTCAATAAATGGGATCTACTGTTATTACTGATAACAAAAAATATAAGGACATCACAGAACTTGATCTCATAGTGAAGAAAAAAACACTTGAAATGCCAGTTCTCTTCTGGGTTACATAAGAAAGATTTTAAAAGTCCTGGTAAGTTGGTCATTCAAGTTCGTTTTTGCTTCCCAAGTTCAAAGTCCCTAAATGGAAACATACTGTGGCAAGCCAGTAGAGTACTTAATAGGGCTTTTCTACATTAATTAGTGGAGTGAGACACTTCCTTAGAAAATTTGAATTATCAGTAAGATGCTTACATACTTTCAGTTTAGATTAATATTTAGATTTAATCCAGAAAAATGCGCTTCAATTTAGGGAGTCAAGGTACTAGTAAGGAAAATTAGAACTTGAGCATGTATTCAAGAACTTGTGGCTGCAGGCAATAGACTGGCAATAAGTTAAAACATCTCATAACAACTTCTATCCTATGTATTGTATTATGTATTAAGATTTCCACAGTGTTTAACAAGAAACATGGGGCATTTTTTGTTTTAATTTGGATTTCATTATGTAGTTAAATCTTGTATGGAATGCATAAGTACATTAAAGTGTGGGTGCCAAGAAAACCATGCTCTTTGCATCTTGTAAGATCTATAATGCACCAGGAAGGGAAAGCCAAAATATAGGAGTCTCACATATGCACTGCAGGCTCTTAAAATGCTCAACAACAACACTTGTAAGAGCAACTAAATAGTTGCATGTTTACCATCTATATGCCAGGTACTGTTCTCTGTTCTTTTTCTTTATTAAATGATCTGTCATCATGAGAATTCTATTAGTTAAGTACTGTTGTTATCCAAATTTTACATATGGGTAAACTGAGGAATGGAGAGTTTAAACAAATTTCCAAAGGGTAACAATAAATAAATGTGTTTTAAAGAATTTTACAAATTTAAATACATCTTTCAAGGTTGATTATTTGTCTTGTTTGTCTGGTGAGAAATGTTCTGCTCCTGCTAAAATTAATTATGCATTTATTTTCATTTAACATTATTTCATAGGTCACACTATACAAGTTAATATATTACAACTCTAGATTATTTTCTTAATGTTAGACTTTGATTATAATGTATTGCATTTTATATCATAAAAACTTCAAAATATCTTTATCTTCTCCTAGTTATCTAACTTTGAGAAAAGAGACTTGGTAGCTTCTGGCAGATTTTCCGTCATTCAGGAAATGCATACTACTGGAGTCTGATGGATAGGGCACCAACCAGAGACTACCAACTGAGGTCAGACTTAGGACCACTTGCACAGCTGCATCTCAACCTGGGTCACTGCTTGTCTCCACAGAAAGGAAGAAGATTACTTCTCACGACCAAGAATGTCCTGGTATTCACATTTCTCATAATCTAGACAGTTGGCCATAAAACCCAGTGAGAATAAGGTATGATTCTATCTCTACAATCCATATTTTTTATCCCATGATCAACTTTTTCACAGAATTATTGACATTGAAAAAGTCCACTTCCTTTTGAGGAAATCCCAGCTTCTACCTACGGGTATATGGTCTGCCCAGTGCCTCAATGAAAGAATCACATAGTTTTCAAACATGGGCCTCTTCTCAAAATATTGTTTTCAAATGAAAAGAATAAAATACATACGATTATAAGGAAAACCATTTTTATTGAAATAGATGCTTTTTAAAATTTATATTTAAAGTTAACAGATACAGTTGTGTGTCTAATTAAAAGCATAATTTCAAAGGAATGACAAGATTAACCATATGTAATATGTCTACAACATTTCTCATATGATAAAGAAGGGTCAAAGAAATTTCTGTCGGTGACAAAGACATAGGTACTACTAAGAGTTTTTTTTTCCTTTTTGTCTTTTTTCGTGACCGGTAACGGGATCGCAACCCTCAGTGTCGCGCCCGCGCCACGCTCAACCAGTGAGTGGATCGGTCTCTATATGGGATCCAAACCCTCGGCGGGAGTGCCGCCATGCTCCCAAGCGCCGCACTCTGCCACGCTCAACCAGTGAGTGGACCGGTCTCTATATGGGATCCAAACACTCGGCGGGAGTGCCGTCATGCTCCCAAGCGCCGCACTCTACCAAGTGTGCCACCAGGCCGGCCCCTACTAAGAGTTT